>NC_064755.1:672255-972255 GCF_011397635.1 Epinephelus fuscoguttatus
GGCACTTAGCAATAGCTTCTCCTTCTCCTGCTCTCTCTTGCTCGGTGTGTGGGATGTTTAGTTATTCATCTGCCTCCTTTAGCGATAGTAGTAGGCTACATGTAATAAGTGTAGTGTATTTACTGCACTGGAGGTGGGGCTTAGTAAATTGGAAGCACGGCTCTGCACCATGGAACATCATTCAGTAGCTGCAGTAGTTAGCCAGTCCCCTGTAGCCAGCGTGGAGCCACACAGCATAGCGGTCCTCCGGCAACCCCGGTGCAGCTGGAAGGCTGGGTGACTGTTCGAGAGAAGCATAGTAGCCTAATAAGTTGAAGCCCACAGTCCACCACCTTCCTGTTCAGGTTTCTAACGATTTTTTCCCCACTCAGTGACACACCCACTGAGGAGATAACTCTGGTCATTGGCAGCTCTATTCTGAGAACATCAAGTTAGCAACACTAGCGACCATAGTCACATGTATCTCTGGGGCCAGAGCAGGCAACACTGAGTCAAATTTAAAACTGCTGGCTGAGGTTGAACAAAGATTCAGTAGGATTGTTATTCATGTTGGCGGTAATGACACCGGGTTACGCCAATCGGAGGTCACAAAAATTAATGTTGCGTCAGTGTGCACATATGCAAAAACCATGTTGGACTCCATAGTTTTATCTGGACCCCTCCCAAATCTGACCACTGATGAGATGTTTCCATATGTCATCATTTAATCGTTGGCTGTCCAGGTGGTGTCAAACAAACAATGTGGGCTTTGTAGATAATTGACAAACTTTCTGGGGAAAACCTGGTTTGACTGGGAGAGACAGCATGCATCCCACTTTGGATGGAGCTGCTCTCATCTCTAGAAACCTGGCAAAGTGTATTAGTGATTAAAAATCTTGACAACCCGGAGTTGAGACCAGGAATCAGAGTCGCAGTCTTAAACGCTTCTCTGAGCTTCTAGAGCAGTTACCCACCCATGATGTTATAACCATCTAAATTATTTAAATCTAAAGTTAAAAAAAAGAGGAGTTGTACAAAAAAACTTAATAAAGAATAACACCACTCTTCTGTGACAGAAAAGCAAAACAGGAGAATTAAATGTGGACTGTTAAATATCAGGTCTCTATCGTCAAAAGCAGTGTAAGTGAATTAATTAATATCAGATAATCATATTGATTTACTCTGTCTCACTGAAACCTGACTGTGTCATGATGAATGTTAGTCTAAACAAATCCACTCCTCCCAGTCATAATAATACCCACATTCCTCTAGGCAGCAGCCAAGGAGGGGGAGTTGCAGTGATTTTTGACTTTACTCTATTAACCAACCCTAAACCTAAACTAATTTATAATTTTTTTTAAAAGCCTTGTCTTTAGTCTTTTACATCCAACCTGGAGAACCTCACAGTCATTTCTATTTGTCATAGTGTACCATGCTCATGGCCCGTATTCTGAATTTTCAGAGTTTTTATTTACTTTAGTTCTTAAATCAGATAAAGTTTTTATTGTAGGTGATTTTAAAGGTGACATATTATGCTCATTTCTGCTTCCTGACAAGGTTCCCTGATGTCTAAATGGTACGTTAGTAACGTGCTTTGGTCGAAAAGGCTTAAGGATTGAGCACAGCAGGGTTCTTGAAACACCAGTTTCACAGCCCTGCTCCAGATGGCCGGTTTCAGTGCCTTTCCCTTTAAATGCTAATGAGCTACTGCGTGCGCCGCCCAGAGACGGTATTTGCGCCGCCCACCTTTTCCTGCCTGTGGAAGACGTGAGGCCGGCACCGTGTGACCATGGCAACGGCTGAGTTTGTGAAAGAAATGGCTGCCGGACAACAGACTGCGGTGCAACCGTACACGTTCGAGCCGGAGTCCGACCCTGAACAACAAGACGCTCCAGAAGAAAGTCAGCAGCCAAGAATGAACATGGATGTTTCTCAGTGGTTAGTAGTTAGGTTTGTTACCTCAACATTACTTTTATGTTACTGCATAGACTAACGAAAGTTTTATAGGCTTAGTGGCCGTCTTCCCATGTTGTTACAGATCACAACCCCCTTCTCCTGCCTAGAGTGTTTACATCATAAAGCTTCGCCAAACCTCGGCTGGCGTTTACTGCTGTTCAGTTGCAGTAACGCGGATGCAATTGAGCACTCGCCCATACTAGAGAAAAGCATAACACCATATTATTTATTTATTTTAATTTACCTTTATGTAGCCAGGTAAGTCTGTTGAGAACCTGCTGTTATTTGCAGTGACGACCTGTAAATAGCTACTGCCACAATTTTCAACAACTGTAGTTTTCAATGAGCCAGTTGCCTCCCATCACCTCTCTACCAGCAGTATTGTTTTTGAACCGGTTCCAACAGTTTATAAACTTTAAATAAATATTACAAAAGAAACAACGCGACATGATTGATTAGCTATGTAGTTTCCAATGAATAACACAAATTCTGTTTAAAAACAGGTGTTCCTGTGGCAATTGTGAACAAATGCCTACCGAGCCCGAGAATATCTGCTGTATGGAAATACCACAAGTAAGTGTGAACACTGGGCAAACATGGTTGTCATTTTACAGTCTCTCTTTTCTGTTATCCATTGTCACTCACTTACCTTTCATAATTTCTAGGTTACACGAAGACTACAGCAGCTTCCTGAGCCACCATCATGCATGGTGGATCATCCTGGCCTAGAACCTGTCTGCCTGAATGTATTTTCACTGCAGAATGCACTGAACATTTATCGGGCAGACTATGGACCTTTACGTCTGAGGGGAATAGTGCAGTAAGCTTTTAGTCCTATAAATACTATTAATTTATTGCAAAAGTGTTATGATGAAAAGTACATAACTGCTTTCCCTATCTTACATTGCTTATAGTTTATCTTTACTATTTTTTACTTGGTAACATGGTAACACAACTACATATCAAACAATGAAAACACACAGAACAGTTAGTAAAGATGTTTTATTGCAAGAAACATTTGTAAACATACAAAATAAATATCTGAAGTGGAACAGCTGAACTTGCCAGTTGCCATGGATGTGAACATTCAGTGCTGACTTTCTATTGAATTGTGTCCAGCCAATATAGATACCTAGCCTACAGAAGCTTTGTAAGCTGGTGCTGGGGCTTTCTGGGGCGGAGAGTGAGAGTTGTGCTGCCTGTCTGCGTGGTGCTGAGGATTCGTGCAGAGTTCCCTGACGCAGAAGGACAGTATGTTGGGTTCAGACCTGTCCTTGGTTGAACCTTGACACGTAACTGGCTATAACGTCCAGCTTGTCGGGTCTTTCATACTGAGCAGAGAGGTCTTCAGGGATTGTAAGTTTCAGCACCTCGTTCACATATGGGGCAGGGTCCTGGAAAACCTTCTCGAAGATCAGGTCCAACAGTGCATCAACATAGTCTGCAGAGCAATAAACAAAAATTAATGTTTACAAGAAAATTGCACTAGAACCAAAAAGCCTTGTGCTGCAGTGTTGTAAAGTGTCTCTTCTTATTTCTCCTAATTTATAGATTCTCCTTATTTATTATTTATTTTGAAAACCATCTAAAAAGAATTCAGATTTTATTTGTGTTTATTTTCAACCTTTTGTGTTATGCTTGTGTGTTCATGTTTATTTTAATTTGTTGGGTTCAAATAAAAGATTTTAAAACTTACGGAATGTTGGCTCTGCTTTCACAGGCTTTGCGGTGCATTCTCCATGTTTAGATTTGGGGAAGTTGACTCTGTACAGCAGCTCTCCACTTGTAGATGTTGCCTGTGGTCGGCCAGTATTTTCATTGTAATGCAGGGCAGCCAGGTAGAGTCTTGGGTGGAAAAATAGTACTTTAAAAATCATAGCAAGCACACTGAACTCTAATGAACTAAACAGATAGTGATGTTTTATTCACCTGCATAACATTCCAAGATAGGGGAAGACAACATTCTTGGGTGCAAACCGCAGAATGACGCTGTGAAATGCCTCCAGCGATGAGGTCTGATAGTGAGGGCTGAGCTTTTCCACATCTTTCAGAATTCTCTTATTAGTCAACGCCTTTTCTAGCCTGCAGAAAGCTGGTGTTCCTGAAAAACAAAACAAAACACATGAATTCAAATGGTTTAAACATCTTTTAGATATATAAAAACACATTTTACACACAATTTTGTGTGTCTATCTACCTGCTGTCAACCATTTGCTCTTGTCTCTCGAGGTGCGCTATGATGCAAGCACTGGGGAAAGCAGGATCTTGATGTGTGTGGATGTCTTGGACATGGTTAAGAATGGAGGTCCACTTAGCCACTCTCTCTGGCCCTGACGTAGAGGAGGCTGCTGTCCAGTACACATGGTTCTTTATGCTGCGAAGCCACTTCTTCAGCTTCACGCAATCTTTGTTCTGGACTATCTTGACCAGTTTTTTGGACAGTCCTAATAAAACAATATTTCAGTCACGTTCAGATAAACAGTATATGTTGAAAACAAAATACGTAACCTAACCCATGTAACACATTAGTAATTATGATACTAGGAAAATATAGTGTGTGGACCTGTGAGCAAGGGCATTTTATCCTGATTTTCACCGTCTAACACACAAACACTGTAACGAATACCTTTTTCCATGTGCCAGACATCATAGTACTGTGTCACTTTGGCCTCCCTCAGGAACTTCTGGATCTGAGGGTGACGGTCTGTGACAATGCTGTCCAATGCAACACCACGTGCCTCCAAGAGAGCAAGGCTCCTCTTCAGACCTTCTTTCTCCATGTGATAACTTCCACCAACTTCGTTGCTCTGATCAGAAAAACAGAACATAAAAGTCTATTCAACAAAATGATTTTTAAAAGCACTCGTTAAACACAGATTAGTTAACTTGAATACAGATCACACCTTTGAACTCACCTGAACCAGCTGTATGTCAATAATAGTGTTGCTCCTCAGGTCCATCATTGAGTAACTGCCAAACTTGGCAGAGTGCCCTTCAAAAATAAATGCATCATTTCACAAAAATTACATTTTACATATCACTTTGTTGTACTTCATAGTAACCACTTTTCTAAACAAAAAAATTAGAGTAAAATGTATCAGAGAATCTTGTATACCTGGTGAGTCAGCCCTTAGGTCGCCACCTAGGATAACACTCTCCTGCTGACTAAGATGCTCCATCATGGCATCCTGCACAGTCTTCCACGTGTGTATGATGGCAGGCTCTATGTACGTCCGTGCATGACGGCGAAAAGTGTCATACTGAAACATCTTCAGCTGCATTGCCCGGAAGATCTGAGGACAGACAGACAAGATGTGTCATAAGTACTGCTCTATACAACATTTAGCAATATGATATGCAAAACAAATAAAATTATATAGTGAAGTCTTAATCTATTACCTTTTCAAGTTTGAAGAAAGATGCACCTGTGGTGTATACTGCAGCTGAAAGCTGAAAGTTTCCTGCAGGTGTGCTTCCCAGAATTGGCTGGCTGTTCCATTTTCTGAAGAACTGACAATGTGGGCATGTCTGTTCTACAGAGAGGAACATGCCTATCCTTCTTGTCTGCACGTCTGAAACACGCTGACAGACAGGGCACACCTCAAACAGCTCCATCAGACACTTTTCATAGACAATATATGTTGGTGTCTTATGAACAGGGCAGGAAGGCTCCAGTCTAGTAGAAAAACAAAAATTGCAAAGATAAATTAGTAACTCCCATACTACTTGAAACAAATAATGTAAAAAAAGAAAAAAGAAAAAAAAAAGAAAAAAAAAAGTAAATTCTGAGGTTATTTACTCACGTCACATCTGCTGACTCAGACAAAACTGTGACAGAGTCCTCAGGATCATACGAAGAATCCTTGGGGTCGGGAATGTCCATGGATGAACTGCCCTCCAATGGATTCTCCTCTTCTTCCTCCTCCAGTTCCAAGCGAGCCCTTTTGCGTGGTCTCTTTATTGGGGTTGATGATAAGAATGGTTGAGAAGTTGAGAAGGCAATGGTTGAGGTGCCAACTCCAACATCAACACAGGACACTGATTTCTGTGTGCCTTTGATAGATGAAAACAGAATTTACATTAGCCAATCCATATTCATAACAGAGTAAAACAAAAATTACATATTAGAGTAACATAGTGACTAACATTACATCATATGCTTCTGTTCAACAAACCTGTGCTTCTGAAGTGAGGCTGGAGAGTTCTCATGGAAAGCTGTGTGCCAACTGTGCATGTCACTGGTTGGTCTGTCTGGCAGGCAACATGATGCACCACAGGCTGCTGTACAGATGTGCTTGGCTAAACACAAAAGGAGATAATATGTTATGTGTCTGTTTTCTCATGTTACATGAAACAAAGCTATGTAGACAGAAATGATGATTAAAAAAATCAATTTGATAAGGCAAAATCTGGCAAATCATAATCCGAGCAAACCCACGCAAATCCCTCATTTCACATTAGATTTAGTAAGTGAGCAATACACATTTGCGAAGCAACTTTTCTGTGTCCGTGCCTGCATATAACTACCGTTAATCGTAGCACAACACAGCAGACATGTGGCAGGTAACCCCTGTCTCCGGCTCCAAAACAAAGTAGTGATTGCTTTACTGCAGATAACGTTTTGGTACTCTCAGATCGGGTCTCTCATGCCAGCGGCTAACACTACACACGTAGTTACATGCATACCAACACAAAGGAAGTCTGCCAAGGTGCTCCTGGGCATCTAACACACTGTCCTTTAGCACAACATGCTAATTAATTAACGTAGCTCACTGGCCGTGAATAACAGACCATTTCATGCCGTCCTCTCTGCGTGTTCACGGTGGAACAATAGCTCACCGTCCGTGAACAACTGAGACCATTTCATACAGTCTGCTCGGCCGTGAGCATGTGGAGGAGACGGTCTCCCATGCGTGATCACATCGGAACAGCAGCACTAACAACTGAGAAATTGTTCGCGGACGGTGAGCTAGCTAGCAGCTAGCTGGCGCTAGCAGCTGGCGCTAGCAGCTAGCTAAATGGCTCTTCTAGAGACACATTTCCCTGACTCAGCAATTTTACAAAACATTGACTTAGTGGTCGAAAATCATTCTTAAGGGGTGGGGAGGCACTCCGGATATGCAAATATACATACTAAAGGAACGAAAAAGTGAGTTTTGCATAATATGTCCCTTTAATATTCATGTTGACATTGACAATGACTGCCCTGCTACTGCGTTTATCTTATTATTAGACTCCACTGGCTTCAGTCAGAGTGTACATAAACTTACTCACTGTTTTAACCACACCCTCAATGTTGTTCTGACATATGGAATTGAAATTGAAAACTTAATAGTCTTTCCGCAGAATCCCTCTTTATCAAGCCATTTTTTAACTCTTGATTTGTTATTACTCTATTACACGCCACTCAGCAAATGCTACTATACTAGATGTTTATCGGATAGTGCTGTAGCAAAATTTAATACTATGTCCCACTGTACAGAGGTTTCCTGAGCTGACTTTAACCTCTCCCAAATTGATTATCTTGTTGATAGTGCTGCAGGCTTGCTGCAAACAACACTCAACTCTGTAGCACCTCTTAAAAAGAAGTTAATGAAACAAAGAAAGTTTGCTCCTTAGTACAACTCTCAAAACCAAACAAATATCGTGAAAATCTAAAAGGAATTGGCATTTAACCAAGCTGGAAGAATCTCGTTAAGTCTGGGAATACAGTCTTAAACTATGCATATGTATAGGAGGGCCCATCACAATGCCAGAGCAAACTATTACTCAGCATTAATAGAAGAAAATAAATAAAAATAAATAAATAACAACCCCAGGTTTCTTTTCAGCACTGTAGCCAGGCTGACAGAGAGTCACAGCTCTATTGAGCCTTTTATTCCTTTAGCCCTCAACAGTAATGATTTTATGAGCAGCTTTAATGACAAAATTCTAACTATTAGAGCCAAAATTCATGCACACAATACCAATCTGCCTTCAAACACAGGGAATTTAAACACAGCTTTAAGACCTGATATGTATTTGGATTGCTTCTCTCAGATTACCCTTTAACAACTTACCTCAGTGATTTCCTCATCTAAATCATCAATGTGTCGCTTAAACCCCTTCCCAACCAGGGTCCTGAAAGAAGTCTTACCTTTAGTTAACACTTCTTTACTAGACATTATCAATATGTCTTTATTAACAGGCAATATACCACAGTCCTTTAAGGTCACTGCAATTAAACCTCTACTAAAAAAGCCCACCATGGATCCAGATCCATTTCAGTTCATTCATGTTCATGATGAATCATCTTTGCATACAAAAGTTTATTTCGGAGTTCCACAAGGTTCTGTGCCCAGACTAATTCTATTCACTTTATGTATACTTTCCTTAGGTAACATCATTAGAAATCTCTCTGTATATTTACATAGTTACGCGGATGATACACAACTGTATTAATCGATAAAGCCAGAAGAAGCAGATCAATTAACTAAACTTCAAACATGCCTTAAAGACATAAAAACCTGGATGAGCTCCAATTTCCTTATGTTAAATTCAGACAATTATTATTAATGTTATTGTTCTAGGCCCCAAACACCTCAGAAACCCTCTATCTGAAGATATAGTTTCTCTGGATGGCAATGCTCTGGCCTCTAGAAAAAAGAGATCCCTGTAAAATCCCGAATTAATTTAAAAACCTTCTTCTGACTTACAAAGCTCTAAACAGTCAGGCTCCCTCATATCTTAGAGAGCTCATAGTGCCATATTATCCCACCAGAACATTGTGCTCTGAGAATGCAGGGTTACTCGTTGCTCCTAAAGTCTCCAAAAGTAGAACGGGAGCCAGAGCCTTTGGAACCATCTTCCTGTTTCGGTCCGGGAGGCAGACATAGTCTGGGGCTCAGGCTTGCCTTGAATCAGCCCCTAGTTAGGCTGACTTAGGCCTCGTCTGCCAGGGGACCCCTCTCTCTCTCTGTCTTTGTCTCTCTTTATGTATCATTTTGTTTTATGGATAACTGTAAATTTATTATGTTGAACTGTTGATCTGTCCTCTTGCTGTGTGCAAGAGTGATCCCTGAGGCAGGTTTTCAGTTATGGGTCAATTACTCTTTGTTGTGGCCAGTTGGGCATCCTCAGGTTATTCATTTTAAACTCATTCATGAATAAAGCGAGGTCAGATAAAATATACTGGGTTTTTTTGTTTTGTTTTTTTAAATATGAACAATTTGCTACATAGTTGATGATGCCATTTCAAAACATAATCACCACAACAGGTTCGATAAAAGCTTCTGTAAGACAAAAAAAAAATAATAATAATACAGTCATAAACTCACCAATGAAGCGTTATTTTAAACCACAGATTGATATTATGTCAACATTAACACTGCTCATGCAGTCCTTAAACACTCAAGGTCCAGACAATCTAAATCCAGCAAAATATTTAGTCCCAACACATTATTACATCCATAAATATTTACCAATTGTCATGCACCATTTCAAATGTTCATTTGCATTTAAATATGCGGACTCCTTGGTATCCAAATTGTGGTGAACTCCTGACCATTTGATTGACACCTCAGTTGAGGTCTTTACACTATAAAGACAGTGACATGAAAACTTTACAAAAACTGTAAAAAAAAACTACTAAAGTCATCGTTTCACATTTAATGTCACAGACAGTCCGCCACAACATCGGAAAACAGCATTGTGGCTAGTGAAAACGCTATAGTGGTTACTTCTTTTTATGTATCTTTTACTTATTTAGTCTGTCTTACAAACTTGGTGCAAACTAAATTGAGTATGTTGTTCAAATGCTGCTTGGGCGCTAATAGATGGTATATTGTATTAAGTAACATCAATAAAAAGCCGCAGAACTCATCAGGGAAAGAAGAAGTGTGTGGCAAAGAAAGGGCAGAGTAGCCGCATTGATCAGTACTTCCTAAGAAGTCAGTCAAGTCAGTCAGATGAAGTCCAGCAACAGGTAGAAAACCACAGTTTGCAGGATATCAGTAACACTGCCACTGAGGAGGAGGAGAAGGTAGTAAGGTAAGGTAGTGCCTCAGAGGGCTTTACAGCATACAACATCCCTCTGTTCCTCTGATAAGGAAAAACTCCCCAAAAGAAACCCAGGGGAAAAAAATGGTAGAAACCTCAGGAAGAGCAACTGAGGAGGGATCCCTCTTCCAGGACGGACAGACGTGCAATAGATGTCGTACATATGCAGGTGACACTGAGGTTAGCAGGCCAGTCAGAGAGAGAACCATGGAGCAAAAGCTCAGAGTTAGATGGCCTAAGGCAAATGACAGTAAAGAATGGGCTATAGTTAACAGAGATTTGTCAGTAATCTTAAGCAGGCTTAGAGGAAATGCAATAGAAAAGTTAGAAAAGATGGGAGATATAATTCACTCATATCGTGCAGAGAGGTTTGGGGTGCATGAGAGAAAGGGGTGAGAGGGTACAGTCAGGTAAGTCTAGGCGGCAAAGAGAAATTGAGAAGTTAGTTAAGGAAAGGAGACAGTTAAGAAAGCAGTGGAAAAAGGCTACAGAAGAAGAAAGGGAGGGAATTAATGTGTTGCAAGAGGAGTTGAGAAGCAGGCTAGCAGTTCTTAGAAGGGCAGAGCATCTCAGGAAAAAGAGGAAGAAGAAGGAATATGTAAGGACAGCTTTTTTCAGGGACCCTTTTAAGTTTGTTAAAGGATTGTTTAGCCAGGAAAAGGGAGAGCAGCTTAAAGCAGGGCTAGAGGTTGAAGAATATTTGAGAAATACATATTCAGATTCAGAGAAGAATAAGAGAGTAGGTTTTCCACCGGATATACCTCCATTAGGAGGGATAGAGCATGAGATGGATGTCAGGTCACCTAGGTGGAAGGAAGTTCAGGAGGTGGTCAGACGTGTAATGGCTTCTTCGGCCTCAGGGCCTAATGGAGTCCCCTCCCAGGTTTATAAACGTGCACCTGATATCCTTAAATTTTTGTGGAAAAAGCTAAGAATAGTTTGGGAGAAACAAATTATCCCAAGAACATGGCGTAGGGCAGGGGGTGTCCTCATTCCTTGCCAATTCCGGATGATTTCTCTCTTGAATGTAGAGGGGAAGATTTTCTTTAGTGTAGTAGCACAGAGGTTAGCTAGCTACTTAGAAAGGAATAGCTTAATATATACTATGGTGCAGAAGGCAGGAATACCAGGTTTTGCAGGGTGTTTAGAGCATACTAGCATGATCTGGCACCAGATTCAGGCAGCGAAGATTAAAAAAGGGACCTGCATTTAATATTTTTAGAACTTGCAAATGCGTTTGGTTCAGTACAACATAGCCTACTTCAAAGTGTCACAGGTAGTTGTTAACTTAGTGAAAGCATATGTGACCAGCCATGGAAAAACCAGGAACAAGTCTCCCGAGAGGCATTTTGAGTTATATACAGATTCTTAAAGTGTAGTTTCTAAACTTTCCAACAATGTCTAACACATGGAAATCTGAAAATATTTGAAGAAGTTGTGGCCATTTGAATGCAGGCACTCCTCAAACTACTGTACTGAGAAATCCAGCCTGAACGATTCTGAATTCTCAGGTGCCAGGTAACACAATGCTGCTCATTTGCATCTCATGTAGATAAGCCCTACCCCCTACTGGTCTAGCTCTCAGTGACATCTGGTATCTGTTAGCCTGCAGGGCAGAAACTATTGTAGTAGTTTGAACAATGTAGTTAATGTTGATGTAGTGTTATTTTCCTTAAGCACTTTAGTGGACTGATCAGAATCAGAATGTACTTTATTGAAATGGAAATGCTTTTGTTACAAAAAGCCCCTGAATAAAGTTGATCATTGGGGGTGTACTATTCTGTATACAAACGTGTGTTTTGTGTTCCTCTGTGTGTGTGTGTACGTACGTTTAATCCACAGTAAATGCCCTAAAACTCAAAAATCCACCAAGCAAGTATACACGATTGGCCATCCGGTCAAAGTACACACATTAAACAGTTAGAATTTTAAACGTAGGTCTTGGGTCAGGGTGGTTTGGATCCAGTAGAAAGCGGGACTTACCGGCGCGGGCCCAAGCACTGGGCCCGTTGAGATGAATGGGTGTCCGCTGTCCACAGCTGCAGTCAGTCCTGTGTCCAGAAAACAGCACAGAAGGTGTAAAAATGGGTTCTGGGGTGGCCAAAGTGTTCACAGGTTATTTCCTTCTCAGACGGGCAGTATCGTTGTGGTCAATCCGGTTGTAGAATGGAGAAAAAACTAGTATATTGCTAAAAGTTAGCGAAACGCTAAAGTAGTTTGGTGTGGCTGTGTCGGCACCAGTCACACAGGTGTCCCAAAAAGCTTAAAATCCGCCGGTCAAAGACACGAGATCAGCCATCCACCATCCAGCCAACATACAGACTTTAAGGCAAATAAAATCTTAAAAGTAGTAGATTAATTAATTATTGAACACCGAGCAGATATTTCCCTCAGAATCTAACGGTTAAGCCAGCTTGCTAATCGTCAACAAACGAGTTATCGTTCACCGAAACGCACAAACACGTATCGTTACTGTGGTTCTCAGCAGAATGATGGAGAGCAGAGACGTTATAAAAGGTCCAGAAATACTGACCAAGTGTTTAAATCCTCACGGAGCAGAGGACTGGTTTGACTTTGGCTCAGCGGAATGCTAGCAGCGCTGTTTGCGCTGTAACAGCCACGATTTAGCTCTTCTGCAATGCGTTTTTCCTGGTCCATCTTCATTTAATGATGAAAACACATTCAGCTTCCAGAAGTAGCAGTTCCTTGAGCAGGAGCGGCTGGCTGCATAAGTAGCCATGTGGTTCAGCTGATTGGCCGAAAAAAGACCAAAAGCACGTGAATAGCCAAAGAAAGCCAGTATGCACATTTACTGTTGTTATTGCCGCACCCCCAACTAGGATCAGAGCATTTCCTCTAAAACAACCCAAATTCAAATACAAAGTTTATGGTTTTAAGGCCACCAATACTGTTATTTGAAACATGGAGTGGCTTCTCCATGATTTCAACTTACACATTCTGCAAAAAAACGAAGATCACTAATTTTTTAAAAAAATCAATTTTTTTTCTTTCTTTTTTTGACTTGTGCCGGGCCGACTTGTTGCTGGGTTTCTCGTGGCGGGCCACAGATTTTCAGGGTATTACAGTAGGAGCCATTCAAAAGTTCCCGTTTCCATGGCTGAACCTCGGCAGGTCCCCGGCAGGTCTGTGGCAGATCCGTGACAGCTCCATGCAAGCTTGCCACCTGCTCCATGGAGTTAATTTAATCCCCCGCGATGACGTAGGAAATGCATCCCTGACTTGTAACGCCCCTAGAGACCTGTGTGAAAACCAGTTGCAATGCTTCATTTGTCCATGGGGAGGAGCAGTGATTATCACCAAAATACTGTAATATCTGCAGTTTTGGGAAAGACGGCTTATCAGATGGTCCATGGCTCCACAGAGCCACCATTTAGTCTAGTATCATTTTATGACTAGGTTGGATTACAACTACTGTATGCAACCCATATTTTTTAAAATAATATTACCATGTGAAAAGCCATGAAGACGCTCTCTTTTTGTCTTTCAAAAACTATACTTGTTCCTGTGTTTCCCGTTAATTAGGCTACCCCAGTGTAATTAAACTCCATCTCATTTACCGTGCTTTGTGTGACTTTTTTGCCGTGTTATCATGATTCAAACTGAGGTATTTGGAGAAGATCCAAGAAATAAATAACACTGATCCATACGAGCTACCTGCAGCTGGAGCAGGGAGACGCGTTGCCACCCTGCACCTACATACAGTTGGTTCACTACTTAGTTTTCGGCATTAGTTACTATACAGCCTGAGATCTGAGAGCCTGAAAATTTAAAAGCCTAAAATCACTGGACAGTCCCACTAAGACATGGCATAACGGTTATGTGTGTTCTGTGCGTAAAAGGCAGCCGTGGACCACACTTTTCCACGATGACACACACGCACTCACTCACTCACAAGGTGAAACAACCTGATCTCACAGAAATACGTGAAATGACCACGACCTCTTAACACCGCATTCCGTGGTGGCAGCACGTAATGAGTTAAAATTACGTGCCGGTACCACGGAAACAATGCCAATGTAAAGTCAATTAGGATCCTTTCCCGTGGTGTCCACACGGATTCTCTGATTCAATCACGTCAACCTCGTTTTCCTCAATGATATCTTTAACATTCCTGTATACACACAAAAACACGGAAGTGTCCTTGATAACTCAACAATATGACAGGTTAATGTCAAGACCATAAAATAAAATAAATGTATTTTGCCAGCAGATAGCGTAGGGCTTTAAGAGCATTGTGCTGTGGGTGGATGGGGCGCGTTCCACTACTGTTTTGTAGCTGCTGTCTGCCGTCTGTGGGCTTCATTCCATTTCAGATTGCCGTCCGTCTGCTGTAACTGTATCCAAACGCCACTCATAAATAAATAAATAAGAAAAAAAAATAAGGCCGAGCACACAAGAACCAGAGAGGAAACACCATCACATGGAGCCATCCGCCCCCAGCAACCCGGCTACCCTCCACTCCACCAGGGGAGAGCGGACCCCAAGCCAGCGCCACAGAACCAGCGGCCACCCCCCGGCGCACACAGCTCCCACTGAGGAAACACTGGAGTAAAGAACTAAACTATGATAAATTACATAAAATATTAAGATGTAGGCCTAACATAAAATAAATTCGTTATTAAATAAATTAAAACATAAAACCTACTGTAGATATAAAAGTAGAGCATGCTAAAAGTAAATACAATAATAAGCTAAATAGTATCTAAGCAATAATAAAGTGTCTAAACAATAATAGATTGTATCTAAGTTATCTGTTAGGCTGCCATTCCACTCTGTAAATAGATTTTAAAATTTCAATATAATTTTAATATTGTTTTTGCTTATTTCATTATTGTTATTATTGGTTTACTTTTTAGTAATATTGTATTGTCTGAGGAAGACTCATGTTATCAAAACAATACCAGGCGTCGCGGTGTGTCACGGCTGGCAAAAATGTTATTTAATAAATTCACCAGCAATGGGGCTTCGGTGACTTAGTGGTAGAGCAGGTGCCCCATGAACAAGGCTGTTGCCGCAGCGGCCCAGGTTCGACTCCAGCCTGTGGCCCTTTGCTGCATGTCACTCCTTCTCTCTCTCCCCCCTCACACTTGTCTGTCATATCCATTAAAGGCTGAAAATACCCAAAGAAATATCTTCTTCTAACAGCTTCATCCTCCTGAGGGTCACGGGGGGGCTGGAGCCTATCCCAGCTGACATCAGGCGAGAGGCAGGGTACACCCTGGACAGGTCGCCAGACTATCGCAGGGCTGACACACAGAGACAAACAACCATTCACGCTCACATTCACACCTTCACAATTTTAGAGTTACCAATTAACCTAGTCCCCAATCTGCATGTCTTTGGACTGTGGGAGGAAGCCGGAGTGCCCGGAGAGAACCCACACTGACACGGGGAGAACACGCAAACTCCGCACAGAAGGGCTCCCACGCCCGGGAATCTTGCTGTGAGGCGAGAGTGCTAACCACCACACCACCATGCCGCCCAGAAATAAGTTCACCAGCAATTTTTCTTTGTAGAAAGAGTGCCCCTGGTACTCTGGCTGGATAATCCACAGACCTCACTGTAAAGATTTTTTGGCATAGGGACTTCAGCTGAAAGCACTTACGGAAAATAACACCGGGTCACTGTTTCTGAAAAGATGTGTTGCTTTTGAATCTGTTAAATGTAAATGCCTTCTACCGTATTGGAGGGTGGAGGCATCAATATCAGATATCTCAAAATAAATCCAAAATGATCCGCATGGCGAGATAGCCGTGCATCAGCCAGGACGCGCATCTCTACTGTAGCTTCCTGTTCAGACACAGGCAACACATATTTCCCTCTCTGCACAGAGATGCATTTATTTATAGTAACCACGTTTTATAGTAAGCAGCATATATACATGTCCTCTACAAATCCTGACCAAGTTTGGATGAACGAGTCACACGCAATCTGACAGGAAAAGGAAGGCTGCTCATCAGCCTTAAAAGACTCAGGGCCGAATTCACAAAAGGATTGCGTGGCTTTTGCGGGCGCTAAACTGGTAAAAATGGAGCAAACAGATCCCGTCAAAATCACAAAGCACACGCAGAGAGTGAAATGCTCCACTAACTGCGCTGCCAAGCAGATTGTGTCTCGGTGCTGTATCGGTGAAGTAAATAACGTGTTTAAAGCTGGTGCAAACTGGGCACTCCTCTGTGGAAGCCTCTCGCCCAGACTTTCCAGTGATCGTGGCAGCAGTGATCGTCTGTTAAATCAGTCTGTAAATAATATTTTGACATTATTATTACTTTAATGGCATCCGAAGATATTGATGCATTGAACAGGTGACAGTCTGCGGTCGTTCTCAAAACGCACTTCTGTCACGCACTTCAAAAGCAGCTTTCAATAATTTATTTTACGAAACGGGGGTAACAAACGTGAACAAAAACGGTTCCATAATTCATATTAAATTCAAAAGATAACGAAAAAACAGCTACAAGTGAGAGGGAATAGTGATAAGTGGTAAAACTTGGTCAAATCCACAGCCTCAACCCATCCGACACTGTTAGACTGACTCACCAGCAGACATCACTACATGAGGGTATACAGTATTCAGTACTTTGCCAAACAAAGTCTGCCATTGTTCTGCCACGGTGTTCTTGGCGCAGACTTTGTTTGGCATTTATACTTTGCCATGTGGCTAATTGCAATCAGGGGCAAATCAGGACATTAAGACGGAGCAAACTGCGGGTGCAAGTGAAGTGCAATTCAAGGTGCTATCAGCAGCCGCAGTTAATTCTTTGTGAATTCGGCCCTCAGTGTAGAAATGTCTTCTCTCTCTCCCCGCATTCCAAATAACCCAGTATGCAAACACAAACAAAAGGTTAGGGTACAGCATAGTTATGCTAAATCACTGGCGTTGGAGGGGAAGGGCAGCTTACAGCGCGCACATTGCGGCAGCCGACATGAGCCGCCAACATTCAAATACGTGTAAACCAGAGGGGACCCTGCCTGTTAGCGTAGTGTGTGGCTAAATGTGCATTATCCCTTTTAATTACACAACGGATCTTACTGCTCAGCATCCCCTTTAATAATTGTTTTTATTCTCTTGCCCTAAATAGCAAAAACAACTGCGCTGGGCTGCTTTATTTCTTTTTATTTTGACTAGACTGTCCGCCGTCAAAACAGAGGGGTCTTTGTATGTACGTGAAAACTTTGGCTACTTGTCAAATCCTGTAAAGTTGTGATTAAAATCTCTTATTATTCAGTCTACAAGTAAAGTCTTAACGTAGGGCCTACTGTGTATTGACCAGATCTATACAGTTAGGCTCCTTTACAAGATTCTATTCAAGACGTTGAAGAGACTTATTGACAGATGCCTTTCATGCAGTCGCCAGTGGCTGGTTTTAGATCATAAGGCAAGTCGCCTCTTTCAACTGCCAATCAGCTCGTAGCAAAGTCAGCTGGTCACGTGGGGCGCAATGACAGTTTTGGACAGAGAGAAGAGAGAAAAGAAAGGAAGAAAGAGGATCACCTCACCAATTTGTTGGAGGAATAGCTCCACGGTTCTGCGAGTGTGCAAAAGCATGCAGTAGGCTACCATCAATTTATTATTTTTGCACCCTCAGTTGAAATTAAAAAACGTTAGACATCAGTGCACAGGACACAAGGACAGGACTTCTGCTTCATTCATGGGTTTTTTACACGCATCCGAGCGCCTGTGCCGTGCGTAACAACTGGGAAGGCGCAGCAGAGCCAGCGGGGTTTCTTCACAAGAACATAAATAGTATAAGATATTACACACAGTTTTACACACAGAATATCCTCTAAAACTCTCAATATCCTTGTGAATTGCCTTTTGCTGACAACAATCCCATGCAAAGCAGCAAGTGCAGAGTGAATGACTGAATGAATGAATGAGGATTCAAATTAATTAAAACGTGCGCACGATGTATATTTGTTCCTCTCACGGCCACTGCCGGGCTCCGTAATTTATTACAAAAAGGTCAACAAAACAGGTTTCCAAATTCAAAATAACTTGTAAACAAACGAAATCTTCAGTATTACACCTTTTCGGTTATTTTTCTTTCATACATTTTTTGAAGTGATCTCAGTGATTAACTGAAAACAATTATACAATAACGAAAAAAATAATATCCTAACAAAAACAGAAGTCTAATCAAGTAAATAGCCTTCAGAAAGTGCATCAGTAAAAGCCCAGTTCTATACTGCTGGCCACTGCTGACGTGCAGTGTGCGACTGAAATGTCTGCACTGCAGCACTGTAGCTGTGCCATATTCCACAATATCCAAACTTCAGAATGGCAGATCCTTTAGAAAAAAGAGGAAGGGCCGACATTTCGAATAATAAAGGCAGGAATTTTCATAATGGTGGGACTTGTGATAAAAAGGTGAAGGACTGCCAGTCCGAATAATGGAAGTTAACATTCGAAGAGGCAAGGTTTTGGAAATGCAGACAGTTACCCCAGAAAAGAGTCGTTGTTATAGAAACAATACGCTTCCACATTTGAGGCTGTTTTTTTCTGAGAGAGGCGCCATCTCATGGCGATACCCTGCAACTGAACGAGTGGGTGTGTTTAGGATTAAAATAGGAGGGGGGGGGGGGGGGGTAGAGACTGGAACTTGGCTGGGATATGGCTGGGATTCGACAGGCAGCCGGCTGACAGCCAGCTGGAAAGGGGAACTTTTGAGTGGCTCCTACTGTAGGTAGTCTCTATGTACGGCAGGTTTCACAACAGGTTGGCAGAGGCTAGAAATAGGTATTATGGCAGGGTGTACAATTTCTCCATTAGCATTTACTATGGTGATGTAAGTAATCATCAGGGCTTTCAAGTGGGTGGTAGGTGGGGAGAGACAGCAGAACGGAGTGCATCTTCCTCCAGTTAGGACTTACATGGATGACATGACACTGAAGACCACAACAATGCCATATACAAAGACGCTACTAGAGAAGGTAAATAAGAACATCAAGTGAGCCAGCATGAAGATCAAGCCTAGCAAGTCTAGAAGCATCTCAATATGTAGAGGGAGGTTAAGTGATAGGAAGTTTGTCACAGATGATGAGGAAATCCCAACAATTAGGGAAAAGTCAGTAAAGAGCTTAGGTTGGTGGTACAATGAGGAGTTGAATGATGAGGAACAGGTGGTTAAATTTAGGAAAGATGTGGCTGAAAGATTGGATAGAATAGATAAATCAGAACTTCCAGCAAAGTTGAAGTTGTGGTGTTTGCAGTTTGGGCTATATCCTAGGTTAATGTGGCCATTGTCAATTTATGAAATTCCAATATCCATTGTGGAGAGAATTGAAAGGTTGGTTAGCTCCTACATTAGGAAGTTGTTGGGTGCTCCAAGTAGTGTTGCATTGTATGGAAAAGGGATACTTCAGCTGCCAGTATATAGTTTAACAGAAGAATCTAAATGTACCAAGGTCAGGACAGAGCTGTTGTTATCTGGGTGCAAGGACGTGGTAGTTAGGAGTGTGGTCCCAAATCCAACCAAAGGGAGGAAATGGAACCCAAGATCGGCAGTTCAGGAGGCAGAGGCAGCTCTTAGGCATGCAGAGATTGTAGGTAATATTCAGTAGGGGCTACATACGATGTGTTGCCAACTCCCCAGAACCTAAAACTGTGGGTAAATGGGGATCCAACATGCCCATTGTGTTCAGGTACTGCAACTTTTAAGCATATTTTGTCATATTTTGTAAAGTTAGCTTATCGCAAGGCCAGTATACATGGCAACATAACCAGGTGTTGAAAAGTTTAGCTGCAGGCATAGAAAGGAGACGAAGACAGGTAAATTCAGAAGGTTTTAAGAATAGGAGTTTAGCAATTCAGTTTGTCCGTGAGGGGGAGAAATAGAGAAGTGATAAGTTAGTAAGAAGGCAAGGGTGTGGCCGCCTAGAAGGTACTTGTGATTGGGAAATGCAAGTAGATTTAGGGGGAAAGCTTGTTGTTCCTCAGGAAATAGTTTGTACCAATCGGAGGCCTGACATAGTGTTGTGGTCAGTGAGTCAATGGATAGTTTATTTCATTGAGCTGACAGTTTCTTGGGAAGACTCAGTGGAAGAAGCCTATGAAAGAAAAAATCTTAGGTATGCAGACTTAGGAGCAGAAGCTGAGCAGCGAGGATGGAAAACTAGGATTTGTCCAGTGGAAGTGGGGTGTAGGGGATTCATAGCAAGATCAACTGTCTCGCTCCTGGGGGAACTCGGAGCGCGGGGACAGAGTTTGAGGAAGACAGTGAAGGAAATGTCAGATGAAGCAACTAGATCTAGTCAGTGGATTTGGATGAGGAGAAATAATGTCAGTTGGGGGCCAGCAGGGAGACCTAAGCAGCAGACATGGGGGAAAGTCAGACATGTGCAAGTCACAAGCCTCAAGCCTCAAGTCTTTACCTTCAAGTCTCAAGCAAGTCCCAGGTTAGTTGTGGTGAGAATCAAGCAAGTCAAGTCAAGTCCCTGCTATAAGTCAAGCAAGTCAAGTCGAGTCACTGCTCAGGTCAAGCAAGTCACAAGTCAAGTCATGTGTCACATACAGCAAACATCTCCTCACGATCCGCTGGCTACATGTCCTCTGAATATGCCGTGAAAAAGTCTGGTCTCTGTGGGCAGCCCAGGCTCTGCAAATGGCAACAAAGACATTTTGGTCCAGGCTGTACCAACCAGCCAGCGTGAGACTAGCGAAAGCAAACACACACACACACACACACACACACATGAACGCAGTGACCATGTCTCACAGTCTTGTGCAAGCGCGCACACATGAATGCGGTACCCAGAGAGGAAGTTAGAGCTACAGGCTACAATGAGAAGGGCTCTACGCTAACCTTTTTCACGAGGAGCACATGTGCTCCTAACTGAAAAAATTTAGGAGCACAGAAAGAAATTTAGGAGCGCAGTGAAAATTTTAAATAACAGATTTAATAGGAAAACAACAAAATACGAAGGCTCCTCTGGAGTCACCCTCTCCTCTAGACACAAAGCATGTCTTTATTCCACTGGCTTTTGTAGTTGGGTCATTGGATGAACTCAGCTAAATTTTAAAAATCTAATTCATGGTGAAGGGTCATGCATTTTCCACCAGCCACCCTCCTCCTCTGATAAGTTAAGAACAGTCCCTTATCAGTGCATAAACCAGACACATCATGCAGCCCGGTTGGTATATATTAGTACATTCCCTAATAGACCCACAGTGGGCTGGGAGCTAACAGTCACTGTGGAGCATGACACCAACGAAGAGGAAATTATTGGACCTGGAGCCGGGCTTCTTGGTCCTTGGTAAACCGTTATCTTGCAGTAGCCATAGTGCTCAGCCGTATTCCTGTCTGTGACCCCCGTTCAACCCACAACCGACAGGATTCGCTTTTCATTTCTGCCGCTGGTTGAAATCTGTACTCGCAAAGAGTGCTCCTGAATGATTTCTTTTGCTCGCACAAAACTATTTTTAGTCGCAAATGCGAGTAAAATGCTCGCACTGTAGAGTTCAAATGACGTTTTTCCAAACAACTTTTTATGTCGGGGCTTCAGGACACTTAGATCACTACGGACAAGCAGTATGGAGATATTTTGTGGTTTCAATTGTGTGTTTTTGGACATTTGAATCTGGGGCGCCGTAAGCCTCCATTAGGTGGAGGTTTGTTGCGCCTACTCTAAAACTCTAAAACTTCACCTGATCCTCCATCTGCATGAGGGTGAGTAGATAATGGGTGAATGTTCATGTTGTTCCCTTGAACAGGTTTGTAAATCCAGGGTAACTAGCAGCTATCGCTCGTTCATGACAGAGTCATGGAGGACAAGGGGGGAGGGGCGAGCTAGTTCCATTGTGTTTGATAACATTGTTGAATGTGAACAGAAGTGACACCCAACGGTGCTTAGCGTGCCTTTAATATTGAATTAAGTTGGAAATCTTCAAACATAATTCCCATTCCCAAGGCTAAGAACCCCAGGGAATTACAAGACTTTAGACCTGTGGCACTCACTTCTCTAGTTGTAAAAAATCTTGAGAAAATCTTAAAGGATGAGGTTCTCACCCTGGTCGAGCGCAAACTTGATCCACTCCAGTTTGCTTACCAAAAGGGCAAAGGAGTGGACGATGCCAAACTTTTTATCCTTGACAAAATCTATAATCACTTGGAGAAACCTGCATCTCACGGCAGGCTTTTATTTGCAGATTTTTCTTCAGCTTTTAATAGGATGCAACCTCATATTTTAATTGAAAGGCTAGCTTCTTATTTTAACCTGCCCGATCATCTTTTAACTCTGTTTTTAAACTTTTTAACAGACAAGACACAGCAGGTTTTAGTCAAACACCCTTTTTACTAATACTGGTTCTCCACAAGGTTGTGTTCTTTCTCCATTGCTTTTTATCTTATACACCGACAGTTGCAGGTCTCTTAAAAAGAACAGTTTCCTTGTTAAATTTTCAGATGACACTGCTCTGCTTTCACTCTATCAGGGTGCAGAGTCAGACCATGGACACGCACTTCCTGACTGTGTTAAGTGGTGTGACGTCAGTTTCCTTGACCTTAAAAACTAAGGAACTTGTCATTGACTTTAGGAAAAATAGGACAAACACCACTGTCAGTATGATTCACAGTGAAGATGTTGAGATTGTAAATCATATAAATACTTGGGCACCGAGTTTGACTCTCAGCTTAAGTTTGATATCAACACTGAGTCAGTAGTTAAACGTGCCTAACAGAGGATTCACTTGTTATGGAGAATCAACTCCTTTGTGGTTTCAAAACCTATCCTGTGTACTGTGTACTTGTCATACATTGAGAGCCTTCTTACCTTCTCTTTCATCTGCTGGTTCAACTGTTTGGCAGTGGAGGACAGGAACTGTCTAAACTCCATTGTGAAAGTCTGCTCCAAAATTGCTGAAACCCAGATGACTGACTTGAACTCTCTCTGGGAGAAATGTGTCCTCCAAAAGGCAAAATGTATTATTGACCAAGATCATGTCCTTAATAAAGAAATTGTATTAATGCCAGCAGGACGGTGTTATAGGCAGCCTCCCAGGAAGACCAATCGCTACTCCAAGTCATTTGTTCCTTCTGCTATTAAGCTGTTGAATGCAGTCTTGAACTGGTTTTCATTAGCAGAAGTACTTTAGCAGAATGTAATTGTTATGTGCAATACACCCATTTGTATTTATTTTTATTTATATTTATGTTTATGTTTGTGTGAATGGTTGTATGTGGTCAGTTGACTGTAGGAAATAAATTGCCCTTTGGGGATAAATAAAGTTTTTTGAACTGAACTGAACTTTATCATGGTGACTGTAATTATCCAAGAAGATTTTTTTTGTGAAGCACATGTGTTGTACATGTGTTTCAAATTTAAAGCCAATTAGACTCATGGTATGAGGGGCATGGCACCACTATCACACTGATTAGTATCCAATTTGATGTAAAGCTTTAGGGCATCATTACCAGTTAAGTGTAAATGATAATGTTTTTGGCAGTATGTTTGCCATGCTTCTATGATAAAAACCTGTAAAGATATTAATCTAAATACACAACATATGCATCAAAATCCTGCTGAGCTCCACTGCTGAAGCTCCCAACCCCAAAGGGTTACGAAGCTGTCAGTATTTTTACAACATACATGTAAAACTTAGCCACATGGAGCTAGATTAAAAAGAAATCTCAAGGTTGGCTTTTTGTCCTCCAAAAATTGCAAAGTTATCAACACTGCCAAATGGAACCAAAGATTCTGAACTTTCTGTGAGGAGCCCTGAATATGTACACAACCCTGACCAGCTATCCTGACAATAATTTGTTCTTAGGATAACATATCAATTCAGTTGCACAGTAATGCAAATATTTTCTGGCCATGGGGTGGGAAATAAGTTCAGTTTACTATTGTTTAGTGGTAAGGACTGCAGTTGTATTGGGTGCCTTTTAGACACAAATGGGTGACTTAAAGTGTTAGACTGTAGTGTGGAATGAGGCATTGTAGCTATAACTTGTAGTTATCTACCCAGATTTATTTGAACGGTGCATTAGAATATGTTAAACATGGTGCTTAAAGATAGAAAGTCATAATAACCACACGTATGTGTACTTTAGTAGAGATGGTTTCCTGAAGCTGTCAGTGGTTATTAGATCTTTCTGTACTGGGCTTCAGGGTTGAACTGGTTTAACATTAATTTGTGCTGAGTGCCCTTGCCATTTGTTGAAAGTTTATTCTTTTCTCTGAATATGATTTAACTAGACAAAACAAACACTGCTACTCTCTACATCTGCACATTTTACATTTTTTGAGATGATGGGTTGGGGTTGAAATTCAGCCTGGGAGCTTGATTTGGAGAGGCCTTTTTCTGATCGCACGACAGATGCAAGTGGAACCGTAATTTTAACACGAATACTTCATTTGCAGTATAAAAACAATCTAATGCTATTAATTTTATTCGGCTTTGGCCACAAATTTTCATTTCGGTGCATCCCTAATTGATTGATTGATTGAAAACCTGCACAGAACTTCTTTTAGAAAAGCAACTTGTGTCATGGTCCTATCAGAGAGACTATATACATATATGCATATATATATATATATATATATATATATATATATATATATTCATTATCAGGCAGTCTGTGAGAATACTTTGCTCTTTATGAAAAATAAAAAATTGGTTGGTATGGCCTGTTATTAATGAAATATTTACAGTCAGGATGCCACATTGTCTTTTTGTTTGGAATTGTGAAAGTACTATTATTCCAAGTAACACTACTTTAGTACTTTAACTTCTTACTTTTACAGAGGTATTTTAACACTTTTCCCCACTTCTGCTTTTAATAAAGACAGAGTGCAGAACAGTGAACATATTGTACTCTGAAATCCACTTGGGACATAGAACTAATTCTGGTATGGTCTTATCACTTACAGTAATGCCTATGCTGGCTCATATGACAATTCCACATGTTGTGCATTGCATTAAATCAAATACATGATGGTTGTTTTTTGACACTTGTGAATTTTATTTTTTTCTCCTGCAAATATCTAACTGTAATAGCAACAGAATGTCTTTAAAGTTAAAGCCCAAGAATGAGTAGCTCAGTCATCTGGTTAGTTTTGCAACACTGTATTTAAAATTGCGTGATCACTACTAAACAACACAAAGTCCATAGTGTGCAACCCTACCTGCAGAGAGGAGAGGAGGACCTCTAAGCCACTGCAGGAGCTCAGGGAAGCTGTCATACTTGGTCGACCTCGTTCTGTTGGACAGGCAGATAAACAGACAGGAAGGTAAACAAACTGTTAGATGGACAAATAAACAGGCAGACAGATGAACCAATAAACAGGCAGACTGAAAGGTAAACAAACTGTTAGGCAGACTGAGAAACAGACAGTCAGACCAATACACAAATGGACAAAGATAGGACAGGAGAACTCATACAGATGGAGATCATCAATCAGGGAGAGGCAGAGAGAAAATCCAAAGTGCGTCCTCACCAGTGTGTATATACGCTTACACACACGTTAAACTAAAAGCATCTGTCACTCTCGTTATCTTCTGCACATCGAGACAGACGCGCACAGACAGCATTGCTGCTGTGTCTGAGGACAGACAAGCCACACTGGCTTAATTTGGCTGGGAATACCCACCAGGGAGGGAGGGAGTGTGTGTGTGTGTGTGTGTGTGTGTGTGTGTGTGTGTGTGTGTGTGTGTGTGTGTGTGTGTGTGTGTGTGTGTCATTGTTGCATGCATGTAAGCTGAGTATGTGTTTGTATGTGTCCTCTGGAGAGAGTGTCTTTTTTACATTATCTTACTTCAGAAATTATAGTACAACTAAAGTGAAAAAACTCACATTGGTTATGTGCTTTCTGTTGTAAAATACATGCCAAGAATATTTGTGCAGGTTTACATGGGGTTTGTTCCTGTTGTAGAACACTATTACACACATGAACATAAATAAAAGTGGTTAAATGTGTGCCACAAAAGTGCATGCACTTGACAGTGCATGTGTAATCCTATCCCTCCAGGATAAAAAGCTCCAGAAAATATTTGTGCTGTAGTGCTCAGAAGGCTGCCACTATAAAAAGGCCTGGACAAGGCCAGCTGGGCAGCTGCAGGGCACAAAATACACTCAGTGGTAGACTTCAGCCTAAGGGTTTTGATGGCTGATATAAAATAAACCTCAAAAGTAACTCATTTTTATGGCCTGAATCAATGGTCCTCATTTATTAATCTAACTTACAAACCAGCACAGATCTGACACAGAAATCAACTTATGATCAGATTGGTGTGTGATTCATGAAACATTCTTATCTTGCCAATCACTGCATAGAAATTATGTTATTATTAGGTGTTGATAATTTACATTTACATATCCTGCCCCAATATATTCTTTATTTAGAGGCCTCACCCCAAGCGTTTAAATGGACTGCACTTGTATCACATTTTACTAGTCTTCCGACCACTCAAAGTGCTTTTAGGGTGCTTTCACACCTGTAGTTAGGTTCATTTGGTCACACCATAGGGAAAAAAATATCCATTGTTGCATTTTAGTTTTGGTTTGGTTCCTGTTCACTCTGACTTTTTATAAACCAACAGGAGTAAACATGAGGTTCTACTGACTGACAGGTAACTAGTTGATTGGACAGTTTTGGTTTTTATCACCCTGCATCATCAGTGCATCATCAGGACCCATGTGAGGAAATCAGATTCTGATGACTGCCAGAAATTTCTGCAAATTTCTACATTTATTAATGGACTTAAGGAACAGACAAAGTACACAGAGTCAGATACAATGATGGCAGTTTTCACAGCTTTATAATCAGGGAAAACACCCTCACTGACATATGCGTTACCATGGTTACCTGTATGTGTAACCAATTTAGTAATTTTTAAGTGGATTACAGTGTAATAATAAAGTAACTTGTAGGCCGACAAAAAGGGCTAGTATCAGAAAAAAAAACAAAACGGATTTGATAGGAGCCAATAATGTTGAGCAACAATAATGAGACAGATGCAAAATTAGAGGTTGAGTAATAACTCTTGTATTGTTACAATGTATAGAAAAATTTACCCATTTATACAAAAAACGTAAATGCAATTCTCAAAATAATAATAATTAATAATTAATTGTCAGTTGGGGCCCTCAGAAAGCAGAAACTGGTTGCAGGTGCACCTGATCCTCAAGGTTCATGGATGGGGAATGTGCGTGTGAGTGTGTGTGTGTGTGTGTGTGTGTGCGTGTGAGAGAGAGAGGATACGAGTATTTCTCCTTCCTTCTTCGAGGTTCTGGCTCGCCATCTGATGGAATCATCTCATTCTGATCCTTGGATCTCCACCTCAAAACCTGACCATTGCTCTCTGTTTTAAGGCAGCACTGTCATAGGTTTGCCGCTGCACACAGATGGAGGGAGGAGGTTAGCCTACGAAGTAACGATGCTACCGTTAGCATGAATGATTACTGTTAATGGGTGGTTTTGCCGGTAACTATCCTGTCTTACCGGTGAAATCCGGTTTCCAATGAGGAACTCCACGGCTCCACACTTGTTCCAGGTAAGTAGCTCACTGTAGTAGTCCTTTATCACAGTTTTTATTCACGGATTTTTCTCTTCTCTTTTCGTCCTGTGCCACGTAGTCGCCTTCTCTCCCGAGGCTGAGGGTCGGAAAAATGGAAGAGAAAACATGCCTGTATTTCCCCTCTGGGCTGACAGGCTGAATGTGGCCTGCATAGCTCCTGATTGGTTAAGGGGCTAGGTACCCCCCATGTGGGGTCGGGTGAACTGAGTAGTGCATTTAAGTGCAATAGGAAATTAAATTTTTTACCGATGTAAACAAATAAAGATAATAAAAAATAAATTAATACTGTGTCTTTTATTCACATCTCGGGTTTTACGAACTGGGTTTTACACCTGGGTATGCATTAGCATAAACAAATTATAGGATATACATGACGTGCCTGTGGATATTCTCATTCATCCAGGTCATAGTTATCTCAAGGCAATTGAATTGAACGCAACTGGACTTGGTTTTGTCTTAGAAGACGTTTCACCTCTTATCCAAGAGGCTTCATCAGTTCATGCTTGTCTAACTAGGCTGAAACTAGTCTGACAAACTGGTGTGGAAGCACCCAGGTATTTAACCTCTGGGGAGGTCTTCACAAGGCCAATGATGTCACTGGTTCGTTAGTGCTCCAATGGTGTGTCAACGACAGTCGTTGAAACTCCTGCTGCAACGGTTGTCACTGGAATCGTTAGAGTCACATGAGGCCATTTGTGAACGACCGTTGTTTTTAGAGGTTAAGTTGTTAAGCCTCCTGGGCAAGGATGAAAGGACAGCATTATAGGTGGGGGATAGATGGTGTCGCAGACCTCCTCCTCTATTGAGAGATGGCTTTTCCAATTTCACATAGATGGCTGGCAGAGCTCCAGTAGTTGGCATATCTGGTCTGGGCTGAGCTTGGTTCTGTCGTGGAGGGTGTTGTCATTTATCAACCGTTGCCTGACTGTTTCCAAAGCTTCCATGGTTAGAATGCAAGTGAACAGGGAAGTCATATCATAGGATACCATGGTATCATCTGGATCCATTTTTAAACCTCTTACTTTGTTCACAAAGTCTATGGAGTTCTGGATATGGTGGGGCGTATTGCCCACCAAGGGAGCCAGGATGTTGGCTAAATGTTTGGCAACGTTATACGTGACCGAGTTAATGCTGCTGACAATGGGTCTGAGGGGGGCCCCTTCTTTGTGAATCTTGGGGAGCCCATATATGCACGGGATGGCATCTTGGGGGTATAGACGGTGATATTGTAGACGATCAATGGTGCCCTCTTTCTGTAGTTTTTGTAGGCATTCTATTGTCATTTTCTTGTATCTTGTATTTTCTTGATACAAGAAAAAGACAATAGAATACAGAAAGAGGGCACCAGAAGTTCTTCTGTGCAGAAGTTCTTCCACTGTGCAAACCATCTGTCAACAAACTGTCCAGCTGGCTGGTCTCAAGTGATCCTGCAGGTGAAGATTCTGGAGTGGAGGTCCTGAGCTGGTTTGGTTACATGTGGTCTGCGGCTGTGATGCTGGTTAAGTTTTCCTAAATTTATGGAAACAACTTTGGAGACAGCTTATGGTAGTGAAATGAACATTCAGTTCACAAACAACAGCTCTGGTGGACATTCCCGCAGTCAGCATGTCAGTAACACACTCCCTCAAAACTTGTGACATCTGTTCAGTTCAGTTCAGTTCAGTTCAGTTCAGACAACTTTATTAGTCCCCAAAGGGGCAATTCAGTTCAAGCAGTCACCGTACAGTACATGACACAATGACGACGAGGTTTCATTCTTTCAGGCTTGAACCCCTAATTATAAATTCACTCAAAACAAGAAGTGAATGGCAGATGGCTGATAAATAAATATCAGACTTAAGCATACAAGTCTTTATAGTTTTGTGAAAATGCTGCCCAAGAATCTCCCAGATTGTGTAACTAAGGCCCTCACACTGCTAGGGCTCATTTATACTCCCTTTATGTATGAATATACTGTAGATACATCTGTTTTACACATTATAAACATCACTGCCTTCATACTTGCATATATTATAGCTTTGTATTATATTTACTGAAACTGTCACTACATTCTGACAGAAGTACATGAGACGGTCAGTGAACATAATCATGTCCCTCCTCCTCCTACTGTCTCTAATGGAATTTACTAGAATCAGACCCCTGGCTGTCATCAATCAGAGCTGCAGAGTCTCTAACACTGTTAGGTTGAGTTGAAAGCTCTTGGTAGGCACACATATTACTTCATTCTCATCTGGCTGGCTGGTAGTGGGTGAGGCGTATCAATTAACACAGTGGTCCAGGTGTGATAATGAGCGTCTTCAGAGAGAGTGATGGGGGACTGCACTACCGAGAGGCCTGGGGACAGCACCTGGGTTTTTTGCTCTGTGAACCTGACCGCCGACTACCTCCAGTTTTGTGTTTTGTTATTTGTTTTGACCAAACCTTTTATAAAAATCTGAACAATATCTGTCTGCCACAACATCGCTTGGGCTGGCCGCTCGTGGGGAGCCTCGTCCGAGCTCGCCGCTGTTGCTGTTTAGAGGTGAGCCCCATGCACAACCCTGCACACTCTATGTTAGAGAATGAAGTTGCCTAGACACGACCTGAGTCAAACTATCAGTCATTCTCATAACAAACACAGCTGCCAATCATGTCAATTACTGCTCATCAACTGTCAAACTAGGCAGTGCTGATCAAATATGAATTAAGATTCTGTTTTTTTTGAAAAACATATTTTAGTATACTGTTGTTTTACTTTGTAAACAAAAAAGAAAAAAAAAAAGCAAGTTACATCTGGGGTTGCTAAGCAACCTCAACAAGCACCATATCATAGCCTATTTACCTGAAACCCTGAGTGCAGAGGTGATTTTCAGGCATTGTTTGTGTGTAGGCCTATCGTCCAGGGCAAAGATGTAAAGCTCTGGCAGCCCTGCACTAAAATATTCAACTACCTCTCCCTATCTATTACAGACTGATATTTAGAGAAGAAGGGAAAGACATCTGTCAGCTGTGAGTGGTTGGTCCTCATCACATTACATGCGGTGCACCCTGCTGCATTCCAAAAGTTGAACTCTTTTTATCTCAGGGCACAGCTACGGCACCTCCCATGCAACCCAATCAAAACTGGACATGTAAAGGTTTTCTTCTGGGTCTTGCCGTCTGAAGTGGTAAGAGGCCGCATGTTCTTTGTTCTCCAAACAAAGGACAGCCACTTGGAACTAATCTCCACAGGGTGCCTCATTCTCACACCTAAGAGACCAGAAGTTCTGCTCTTTTCACTCTCTCTCTGTTGCTCTTTCTCTTGAGCTACTGATCGGCTCAGACTCTGCTCTTGCCCCTGAACCATCGAAGGGGGCATTTGCTCTACAGTCGCTTGCTGCTCTGTCTCTTGAGCCCCTGACCGGCTCTTGCTCCTAAGACTCTTCTGCTCTCCTGCTCCTAAACCTGCAGACCACACAGGAGGGCCTGCTATGCCCTTCCCCCATTCTCTCCTCTACATGCAACAGTGGGAGCGGAACCTGGAGACCAGAGAAGTTAGTGTGCCAAACACAAGGTTTGCAACCAGCTTTCCAGCAATAAGGCAAACCAAGTTGAGTTTGCACCCCAACGTCTAACTCTGCAAGGACCCCAAGCGACCAGCTTTCTTGGATCTGCACCTTCAGAACATGGACACAGCAACCAGCAAGACTGTTTGACTTTGTCAATTGTGATTTAATGCTGTTATTGACTTACTGTTGTGATTGTTGTTGTTGTTGTACTAACCCAGACCCTTTGCAACACAAATTGCATACACATTCTCACTCATACATTGGCTTTCAACAGAGCTACACCCAAAGAGACAACTCAAAGTTCCTGCTTCTTTTCCTTTGTCCTGACCATGTGGTGAGGCAGACCTCCCCCAATCTGAAGCCGGCTTTGTTTTGGCCATCTTGTAGTTCTCTGTTGTCAGAGAACTTCCTTTCACACACCCACATTTGTCTCTCCCTCTCTCTTTCTCTCTCTCTCTCTCACACACACACACACACACACACACACACACACACACATACAAGCAAACCTGACCAACAGTGCACTATCGAGTTACATTTGCCAACAGTGGACTTCAGTTTCTGGGCATTTTAAAAATACAAAAATAGAATTGAACATTAACTTTTAAGCTCTTTTACCATAATATTACTGCAAATGTGCTTTTTAATTTTTTTAAAAGAAATTGCCAAGAGGGGACTTTTATCCTTGAGCGATGTCTACCTCTCAAAGAGGGGACCTCCATATGCTTCACTGTAACTGTCTGTGCTCAGTCTTTCACAGTGTTTGTTTACTGCAAAGACTTTCTTTGTTTCTTTCAAAAACAGATTTCACTTTAATGTTATCAATATTTACACATTTCTCTGTGATACACATATTAAAACAATCACGAAGACATTTTTTAATTTCAATTTCTAAATGTTTCTTGGGGGAATTCATATTCTTCTGTGTTGTGGTCATTTTTATGACCTGTGTGTGATGGATTATAGAGAGAGCTCCCTTCCTCCTATGGTTTATATCTTATTTGTATATCCTTTAAATAATGTAAGTAGAGAAAAAACATTTGTCAATCTAAGACAGGTTTTGAAGCATGCATCTACTGCACTTTGCTGTGGCTGTTCAGGCATCTTCAGGGCATTCATTTCAGACTCATTCATGAGGTCAGATGAAATTCTAAAAATTCTAAATTTTTTTTTTTTTTTTTTAAGGATAATGTGCTGATTTGCTCTTGTGTTCTTACTCATGAATAATTACGTGTAAATGTTGGCTTCTGTCAGTTTTGACAGTACAAGAGGGGACCCTCTAGTACAATCTGTAGTGAGTATACAATGAATTTTCTTGAAAATACACATTATGTAGAAATCTTGCATTGCATGAATGTATCTTGAAGAGAAAAACTAATCTATTTGGATATGAATCACAGATCCCATACTGTAGTCAAAAATGTGATATTTACACTAACTGCTAATGCCTCTCTCAGATCCATCATAAAAAGACCTCATAGGGTGCTGAAATATTCAGTGTCTTGATGGAGTTAACCTTAATCCTCTCTCGGAATCAAAACAACAGGATGCAGACCTTTAAAGAAGACTTCATTTATGGAATCTTGTTTTGAAGTTTGACTCTATAACAAAAAAGATAGATTTTATATATTGACTCAAGTCCCCTTTTTGCTTGTACAAAATGACACAAGTCCCCGCTTGAATATGATGCAGCGACATACACACTTCTTCATGGATGTGAATAAAGTGTCTGGCTCCTGTGAACAATTTAGAAGTTAAAATGAATGACTTAAGATGTAAGATTTGCAGGAAATGTCACCCAAGCCTGCATGACCATGCAAGTTCAAGTAGACCACAGACATTACACCAAATATCAACCTGGAAAACTTAGGTCTCTCATGTTGATAAAAGTCAACTCTTATGCTCGAAATGACACTGACTTACAAAAATTACTGCTTAAAAGTTTTTATCTTACAATGTATCTAATACAAAGGATGGAAAAATATTATTGCAGCATGTCAGTAGAAGAAAAACAAAGTTCATTTTCTTAACTGAAGGACCGTGTCAATTAAATTGTGTTGTGCTTGAAATAATGAAATGGGCACTGAAATATTCAGTGTCTTGATGGAGTTAACCTTAATCCTCTCTCAGAAACAAAACAACAGGATGCAGACCTTTAAAGAAGACTTCATTTATGGAATCTTGTTTTGAAGTTTGACTCTATAACCAAAAAAAGGTAGATTTTATATACTGACTCAAGTCCCCTTTTTGCTTGTACAAAATGACACAGGTCCCCGCTTGAATATGATGCAGCGACATACACACTCCTTCATGGATGTGAATAAAGTGTCTGGCTCCTGTGAACAATATTGAAGTTAAAATGAATGATTTAAGATGTAAGATTTGCAGGAAATGTCACCCAAGCCTGCATGACCAAACAAAAAAGATAGATTTTATGTTTTTAGGTGTTTTGAGGAAATGAAGACGACACACACCGAAGGGAGGGATGTATCGATACACTAATACTGCATAGATTTTTTTTTTCCGATTCACGTTCATTTTTTTTTTACAGATAAAGGCTGTCTGAAGTGATGCACTCACATCTTACATTAAAGTCTGATGCATGAGTGAATCTTTACACTCTATTGACATTGACTGACAACAGTTACTTCTGATATCATAGCGTATCTACTACCAAGGACAAGGAAATATTGTTGCAGTCTGTCATTATAAGAAACACAAACTTAATTTTCTAAATTCAGGCACTGTGTCATTTAACTTGTCTTGTGTTTGTGTTATGGTAATGATGAGCATTGAAAGGTTCAGTGTCTGTCATGATGGAGTTAACCATTGTATAGATGGACTGAAGTCCCCTCTTTGTTTGAACAAAACGACACAGGTCCACTGTTGATTACTATCGAGCGATATTCACACTCCCTCATGGATGTAGATCTGAAATATAACAGAGATGATTTTTTTTTTTTTTTAAATATATTTTTGGGGCATTTATGCCTTTAATGCACAGGACAGGTAAGTATGAAAAGGGACGAGAGAGGGGATGACATGCAGCAAAGGGGCACAAGCTGGATTTGAACCCGGGCCGCTGTGGCAACAGCCTTGTACATGGGGCGCCTGCTCTACCACTAAGCCACCGACACCCCAACAGAGATGAATTTTATGAACATACTCCAAATTATCAGATATTTAAGTATATGTGTTTAATACCTAGCTGTCTACAGGTTTGATAGGCTACATTATGCTGTCAGAGAAAATGATATGTTTTGCCATGGGAATATGGAAAATGTTTGGTCTTGTTTGCTATGAGCAAAATTTGCTAAAGTTTTTTTGTAATTAATTAATCAATTAATTGATCATTAATGTTACCAGTGTTCAATTGAGGAAAGTGCTTAAAATTGTCAACCCTTGTCAATAGCCTGCTACAGTGCATCTATGCATGTAGACTCTTTATTATATATTTACATTTATGATTACACATTTCATCCAGTAACATTCACACACTGCTTTTTAGGAAGTTACACATGTTTTAATTTCAGTTGATGATGTGAACATAAAACTGCCTCTGATCAGTGAATGGACTGGGGGGGTGTAATTCTGTGACACTGAATCTCTGACAATCAGTATCAGACCTGGATTGTCTGCGGTGTGGGGGATGGTCTCCTGTTGTGAACGATGGTCGTTGGAGTCTTTTCACCCTGGGCTTCAGGTTGGAAATTTAAGTCTCCAAACTTTGAAGACTTGGTTGACTTTAAAATGGTACAAATCATGTATGGAGCAGAAAAGAAACAAGTAAAACAATCAAACAAACCAAAACCAATCACAGTTATTACATGGAAGCTTCAGGCCAAATCTAAAGTGTCTGTCCAAAAATTTTATACACAGAAATTTTCTAGTGCATATCCATATTAAATTCATCATTATATATTTGATCCTCACCACTGAGATGAGAAAATATATATATTTAAAATTTAAAACACCATTGTTGTGAGGAACTGAAAACATGTAGAACATTCTGTTTGTTTAAACAAAGGTTTAAAAATAACATGCTGCATAAATATGACAATAGATGATGAGAGAGTAACATTGGCATAGTGAGGGAAAGGGTACAGGAACTGCCAGGATGTATAGTGTCTTTTGTTTGTCATAGTTTTCAGTCATGTGACATGCCTGGTGACCTGGAGGGCAAAACAATGGGCCAACATGGCGGCTCAAACTGGAGTCTCCATAGGCACGCAGCTCAAGCCAGTACAATTTCCTTATGTTTCAAGCCACAAATATTTGAAGAAGGGCTGTGGCATATCATACCATCCATGATAACCCTGGTATAAATTTTACTTCATAAAAGTGTCATCTTCCAATATCACTGATATAGCAATGTGTTCCGCAGTGCACACAGCAACAACACAAGTCCAAACATGTTTTAAGGCCAAAGCGCTTTGAAGTATACCCATTGTTGAGCATCAAATGAGCAACTGAGAATAAATAATATTTTAGCTAACAAACCTGAAGCCCAAGGTGAAAAGACTCTAACGACCATCGTTCACAACAGGAGACCATCCCCCACACCGCGGACAATCCAGGTCTGATACTGATTGTCAGAGATTCAGTGTCACAGAATAGCACCCACCAGTCCATTCACTCATCAGAGGCAGTTTTATGTTCACATTATCAACTGAAATTACAACATGTGTAACTTGAATGATCTGCAAAAGGAAAACATAGTAATAATATATATTGACGCAGCATATAAATAACTAAATGCATTTATTGGAGCATGTAAGCTTCAAAAACTAGCTTGAGTACTGATTTTGCAAACTTCTACCTTTATGGATATTTTACAACTACAAGGAGTTTTCAATTGCTTATGAAACAGTCTCAATGTGTTTCTACAGAATCCTGCCTAACAAAGAAAACTCAGGAAAGACTAGATTGTGGATTTGTGCCATTAAACATATCATGTTGTCTCTGGAGGGCAAACAGTGGCAGCTGTCTCTAAAATTAACTATAATTCTTGGATTACTGTTAGATAGCTAACATTAATTAATTCGTACTCCCTTTGCTTTAACACTGAAGAATTTCTTGTCCTTTGACTCCCAAACAGCAGCACAATTGATCCATCCAGGAAAATACATATGACTGTCCATACTTTTGTATGCTTTCATCCTGGCAGCAGTGTAAGTTGAGGAATTTTTTTGTCCATGCCTTTTTTAAAATTCCATTTAGCTTTTCTATGAAATAAAAATTTATACCATGGTTATCATGGATGGTATGATATGCCACAGCCCTTCTTCAAATATTTGTGGCTTGAAACATAAGGAAATTGTACTGGCTTGAGCTGCGTGCCTACGGAGACTCCAGTTTGAGCCACTATGTTGGCCCATTGTTTTGCCCTCCAGGTCACCACGCATGTCACGTGACTGAAAACTATAACAAACAAAAGACACTATACATCCTGGCAGTTTCTGTACCCTTTCCCTCACTATGCCAATGTTACTCTCTCATCATCTATTGTCATATTTATGCAGCATGTTATTATTTTTTTCTTAAGATTTTTTTTTTGGGGGCTTTTTAGCCTTTAATGTATAGGACAGACAAGTGTGAAGGGGGGAGAGAGAAATGGAGTGACACGCAGCAAAGGGCCACAGGCTGGAGTCGAACCCAGACCGCTGTGGCAACAGCCCTGCACATGGGGCGCCTGCTCCACCACCAAGCCACCGGCGCCCCATGCAGCATGTTATTTTTAAACCTTTGTTTAAACAAACGGAATGTTCTACATGTTTTCAGTTCCTCACGACAATGGTGTTTTAAATTTTAAGTATATATATTTACTCATCTCAGTGGTGAGGATCAAATATATAATGATGAATTTAATATGGATATGCACTAGAGACTTTCTGTGTATACATTTTTTTGGACAGACACTTCAGATTTGGCCTGAAGCTTCCATGTAATAACTGTGATTAGTTTTTGTTTGTTTGATTGTTTTATTTTTTTCTTTTCTGCTCCATACATGATTTGTACCATTTTAAAGTCAACCAAGTCTTCAAAGTTTGGAGACTTAAATTTCCACAGCACCTAGACAATATCTTAAACTAAGACACCTTATGCACCTGATCGCCTATGTCTCAGTCACTCTGAATCAGAAACAACATCTTGTCTATGAGAGGCTAGTGTTTTAAGGCCAGAGCGCTTTGAAGTATACCCATTGTTGAGCATCAAATGAGCAACTGAGAATAAATAATATGTTAGCTAACAAACCTGAAGCCCAAGGTGAAACGACTCTAACGACCATCGTTCACAACAGGAGACCATCCCCCACACCGCAGACAATCCAGGTCTGATACTGATTGTCAGAGATTCAGTGTCACAGAATTACACCCCCCCAGTCCATTCACTGATCAGAGGCAGTTTTATGTTCACATCATCAACTGAAATTAAAACATGTGTAACTTCCTAAAAAGCAGTGTGTGAATGTTACTGGATGAAATGTGTAATCATAAATGTAAATATATAATAAAGAGTCTACATGCATAGATGCACTGTAGCAGGCTATTGACAAGGGTTGACAATTTTAAGCACTTTCCTCAATTGAACACTGGTAACATTAATGATCAATTAATTGATTAATTAATTACAAAAAAACTTTAGCAAATTTTGCTCATAGCAAACAAGACCAAACATTTTCCATATTCCCATGGCAAAACATATCATTTTCTCTGACAGCATAATGTAGCCTATCAAACCTGTAGACAGCTAGGTATTAAACACATATACTTAAATATCTGATAATTTGGAGTATGTTCATAAAATTCATCTCTGTTGGGGTGTCGGTGGCTTAGTGATAGAGCAGGCGCCCCATGTACAAGGCTGTTGCCGCAGCGGCCCGGGTTCAAATCCAGCTTGTGCCCCTTTGCTGCATGTCATCCCCTCTCTCTCTCCCCTTTATTTAAAAAAAAAAATCATCTCTGTTATATTTCAGATCTACATCCATGAGGGAGTGTGAATATCGCTCGATAGTAATCAACAGTGGACCTGTGTCGTTTTGTTCAAACAAAGAGGGGACTTCAGTCCATCTATACAATGGTTAACTCCATCATGACAGACACTGAACCTTTCAATGCTCATCATTACCATAACACAAACACAAGACAAGTTAAATGACACAGTGCCTGAATTTAGAAAATTAAGTTTGTGTTTCTTATAATGACAGACTGCAACAATATTTCCTTGTCCTTGGTAGTAGATACGCTAAGATATCAGAAGTAACTGTTGTCAGTCAATGTCAATAGAGCGTAAAGATTCACTCATGCATCAGACTTTAATGTAAGATGTGAGTGCATCACTTCAGACAGCCTTTATCTGTAAAAAAAAAATGAACGTGAATCGGAAAAAAAAATAATCTATGCAGTATTAGTGTATCGATACATCCCTCCCTTTGGTGTGTCTCCTCTTCATTTCCTCAAAACACCTAAAAACATAAAATCTATCTTTTTTGTTTGGTCATGCAGGCTTGGGTGACATTTCCTGCAAATCTTACATCTTAAATCATTCATTTTAACTTCAATATTGTTCACAGGAGCCAGACACTTTATTCACATCCATGAAGGAGTGTGTATGTCGCTGCATCATATTCAAGCGGGGACCTGTGTCATTTTGTACAAGCAAAAGGGGACTTGAGTCAATATATAAAATCTATCTTTTTTGTTATAGAGTCAAACTTCAAAACAAGATTCCATAAATGAAGTCTTCTTTAAAGGTCTGCATCCTGTTGTTTTGTTTCTGAGAGAGGATTAAGGTTAACTCCATCAAGACACTGAATATTTCAGTGCCCATTTCATTATTTCAAGCACAACACAATTTAATTGACACGGTCCTTCAGTTAAGAAAATGAACTTTGTTTTTCTTCTACTGACATGCTGCAATAATATTTTTCCATCCTTTGTATTAGATACATTGTAAGATAAAAACTTTTAAGCAGTAATTTTTGTAAGTCAGTGTCATTTCGAGCATAAGAGTTGACTTTTATCAACATGAGAGACCTAAGTTTTCCAAGTTGATATTTGGTGTAATGTCTGTGGTCTACTTGAACTTGCATGGTCATGCAGGCTTGGGTGACATTTCCTGCAAATCTTACATCTTAAGTCATTCATTTTAACTTCTAAATTGTTCACAGGAGCCAGACACTTTATTCACATCCATGAAGAAGTGTGTATGTCGCTGCATCATATTCAAGCGGGGACTTGTGTCATTTTGTACAAGCAAAAAGGGGACTTGAGTCAATATATAAAATCTATCTTTTTTGTTATAGAGTCAAACTTCAAAACAAGATTCCATAAATGAAGTCTTCTTTAAAGGTCTGCATCCTGTTGTTTTGATTCCGAGAGGGGATTAAGGTTTATTCCATCAAGACACTGAATATTTCAGTGCCCATTTCATTATTTCAAGCACAACACAATTTAATTGACACGGTCCTTCAATTAAGAAAATAAACTTTGTTTTTCTTCATGCTGCAATAATATTTTTCCATCCTTTGTATTAGATACATTGTAAGATGAAAACTTTTAAGTAGTAATTGTCAGGTCAAACTGGAATAAAATAAAGAACTGAACAGTAACTAAAAGACAAGCAAAACCGAGGAATCCACTTCCACAATAAACAGGAAGGAGGAACCCTTCGCACTATCGCCCAGTTACTGCCCGGGCCTTAAAAGGTGGCGCACATCATCACAGGTAAAGAGCGAACAAAGGTACACAGGCAGCAGGCCTATATCTGTTCCCTCATCTTTCGCAATGCCAATGCAGAGTGAGAGCATCTAAACACCAGAGAGGCAGCCGGTAAGACACTGAACTGTTTAATGAGGAGACTTTTGCACGGAGGTAGTGCATTCTGATTAACTGGTTGTGTTAAGGCTAGCTTAGCCATGGGGTTGGACGCCCAGTAACGCGTGGCTTGGTAACTGATTGTCTGTGTGCACTGATTGCTTGTTAATCTCCCTCCTGACTTTTGAAATGTGATGTGTGTAAATTTAAATTGGTATGTGTTGAGCACATCTTAAAAGTATTTCACTTCGACATTTAGTGAATTATGAATGTATGTTGATTGTATTGGGTGTATCACTGGATTAATTAGTAGTAGGTTGGGAGAGCAACTTGAATATAACATGATTTGAATCATTTCATATCAACAGTTTCAATTCAAGCATTTATACTCTTACATACTCTTAATTGTAAGCATTTTTGTAATTGTGATAGTGTAATTTTGGAATTTCATTTTAATAAAATTTTACCATAAAATTAAAGTTAAAATCCTTTCAAAATTAAGGTTAAAAATGTAAAAATTTGTAATGAAAGGTTAAGAAGTAATTCATGTTAAAATACATTTAATGGTAAAATACAGAAATTGAGACAATTTAAGTTAAAACACATTAAAATATACATTTAAAACAACAATAAATATTTAAAAGTAGTGAAATTCATACTTACCTGAAACTATGCTAAACCATTTACAGCAGTGGGTAACTTTATTTGCACTTGATTTGTAATTTAATGTAAAAATAATTGGGTTTCACAATATTTAAATGTTTATTTTCTGGTATTTTGTATACTTATTTTCTGTTGGTGATTCTGATTGAACTTTTTTCTCTGGTTTTGTGGTTCTTTGATTGAAAGGTTTTCCACCTACACATGACAAATGGCATAAAATGCTTGCACCTGAAAATAAAAGAAGGAAAAGGAAAAGCGGCCTGGTCATTGAGTGAAATCCAGTTAAGACCTCTGGTAGATGCCTCTCTCCCTTTCAAGTGGGGATATTGCATGGAAAACACACTTAAGAACTTGACAGTATTTTTTGTAAGTCAGTGTCATTTTGAGCATAAGAGTTGACTTTTATCAAAATGAGAGACCTAAGTTTTCCAGGCTGATATTTGGTGTAATGTCTGTGGTCTACTTGAACTTGCATGGTCATGCAGGCTTGGGTGACATTTCCTGCAAATCTTACATCTTAAATCATTCATTTTAACTTCAATATTGTTCACAGGAGCCAGACACTTTATTCACATCCATGAAGGAGTGTGTATGTCGCTGCATCATATTCAAGCGGGGACCTGTGTCATTTTGTACAAGCAAAAAGGGGACTTGAGTCAATATATAAAATCTATCTTTTTTGTTATAGAGTCAAACTTCAAAACAAGATTCCATACATGAAGTCTTCTTTAAAGGTCTGCATCCTGTTGTTTTGATTCTGAGAAAGGATTAAGGTTAACTCCATCAAGACACTGAATATTTCAGTGCCCATTTCATTAACTCAAGCACAACACAATTTAATTGGCACAGTCTTTCAATTAAGAAAAGTTAGTGTAAATATCACATTTTTGACTACAATATGGGATCTGTGATTCATACCCAAATAGATTAGTTTTTCTCTTCAAGATAGATTCATGCAATGCAAGATTTCTACATAATGTGTATTTTCAAGAAAATTCATTGTATACACAATTCATACAAATACAAACATACAAATACAAATCAAAGTGTATTCCTATAAATACAGCTTTTTTTTAAGTCTCCTTTCTTCAGATTTTTAAGTACTTATTCTATTATCCTATAGATTTGGGTTAAGCACAAAGTCACTTTCAAAAATGACTTAATTGACATCCAGTGCTTGTGAAAAGTAGGAAGAGGAAGGTTTTCCTTTTTGACTGAAAAGTTTTATATGACCACTCTGATGCCCACTTAAAGTCTGATAAAAGTTATACTAGTTGTTTTCTTTATTCTGATTATTATTCTGCTGCTCTCTGGATGGCCCTTCAGTTTAATATAGTCTAAAGCTTGAAATTAGCTAGTAAAGGATATTCACCAAAGTTGGGCCTTCATGATTTGCTACAAAAATAAAACATATCATGGTTCAAGAGGGTATTATAAGTATTGTTAATTTGACTTGACTTTTTAATTCATCCATGCTGGAATATGATTATCGCTCTATGCTATCCAAGAGGGAACTTGTGTCATTCTGTGCCAGCAAATAGTGGACTTGTTGTGGACCTGTTGTTTCATAAAGTAATAATATACAAAACGAAGTGTATTCTTATAAATACTGCTTTTAAAAAAACTTTCCTTTCTTTTGATTTTTTAGTATTTATTCTGTTATCCTATGGTTGTAGGTCAGCACAAAGTCACTTTCAAAAATTGAGCTGATTGACATCCAGTGCTTGGGAAAACTAGGAAGAGGAGGGCTTTCCTTTTTGACTGACAAGTTTTAAATGTCCACTCTGATGTCCACTAAAAGTCTGATAAAAAGTCTGAAGCCTGGCTATTTTATTTCTATGACTATTGTGGTTGTTTTTTCCTTTGTGTTTGTGTGTTTCTTTGTGTTCCTTGAAATTAGTTAGTAAACAAATTCACCAAAGTTGGGCCTTCATGATTTGTTACAAAATTAAAACATATCATGGTTCAAGAGGCTATTATGTAGAGATTTTTATATCTTTCTCATAAGTATTACTAATTTGACTAATTTCATTAATTCATCCATGCTGGAGTGTGATTATCGCTCTATGATATCCAAGAGGGAACTTGTGTCATTCTTTGCCAGCAAATAGTGGACTTGTGTTGTTTCATAAAGTATAATCCTATGTGTGTAGAGTGAGCACAAAATTACATCACATTCTTTTTTAGTTTTTAATTTTCTACCACTGAATAGTTAGTGATTATTGAAAATAATGCAAAGTGGTGTACAATTGTATTGAAAAATTATTGACATTGAGTGCCAGTGAAAACGAGGTCAGGTGAATATTTTTGGACTAAACTTCACAGGTCTAGTCAAAGTGTGATGTCAAATTAGTTTTTAGTTATTAATTAAAAGTGAAATGAAAGGATTACTGCTGGCCATTTCATACATAATTGTTGTTTTTTTTTGTTTTGTTTTGTTTTTTCTATTTTTCATCCTTTTTAGATTCATAAATATTGTGCTGCCTTTTGGGTAGCCCTTTATTTTAATAGTGTTGAGCATAAAACTTCCACCAAAGCTTAGCCTTTATATTTTGTTACAAAAACATAATGTAAAAAATCATGTTTCAGGGGACTAGTTGCTACACCAAGTTGCCAGTTTAATAGTCCATTTACATACTAATAGACTTTCTGTGGCTGCAAGCCATTCACACTATGGGGAGTGTTAAAAAGCGACGTGTGTGACTGAGGCGTTAAAATCCCGGCTCCAGCCAGCAGAGGCACTGCTGAGTATGCGCTTAAACACTCACACACCTTCAGGTCCCCTCTTGGCAAAAGTTAAAAAAAATTTACCAGAGGGGTTTAGACATGATTTTATCATGATTTAAAGCATGACCAAAAGGGGACTTAAAAATTGTCCCCTGTTGGCCGTCAAGTCCACTGTTTGTGAGTGTGTAACGACGTGGAAGTCCACTGTTAGATATGTTGGTAAGAGCACACACACACACACACACACACACACACACACACACACACACACACACACCTATACACACCCATGCTTGTATATAGTTAGATAGTTAGAATGTGTGTGTTTCGTTTGATTTGCTCTCTTTATGAATAAATATATTTGGAATCATACCTGAACTAAGAACTAGAACTAATCAAAATTCCAAATTGATAGTTTAGTGAACTGTATGAGCCCGATATCATTAACTGGCTATCATTTTCCCTTTCGGTCATGGTGCCCCACGAGGTGATTTAATGTAAATTAAATCACATTATTGTACATAATTCATTATTATTATTAAAGCAACTCGTACCTTTCTTGCATTTCACACAGCACTGAGAAAAAATTTGAACATCCACAACTCCCGCCTCCCTCCAAAGTCCCATCCTCCTCCTCCTGCAACTCCACCTCCCTCCAAAGGCCTACTCCCTCCTCCTCCATTATGTCCTCACTACGTCTATGATAGACGTAGGCATTGGCATGGTGACGTTAGATACACGAAAGAGGAGGGCGAGTGTAACTTTACAAATGCAACCCCGGAGTTTTAAAACTCAACCGAAGTCCGTGATGACTGATGAGTTTTAGAGTAAGGTTGCAGTGCTAATGTTAGATAGTAATGTTAACGTTTCTAGTAAGTGGAAACACACAAGGAGGATAACGTTAATGTTTCAGAGGCTATGCTACAGTAGGCTAACGTTAGCCATTAGCAACTGGATGCTGTGTTGTCATATATAACATTATGAACTGAACTGCACTTCTTTATTTGTCATTTTTCGCATACCCCAAGCAAAAAGAAGCAAAACGTTTAAAAACAATTTGTGTAACATACAAGAAAGAACATATAGTGCAATAGTAAGATGAAAAGGGTCGACATTTCACTGTCAAAAACTCCACATCCTGAGAGCAGAACTGGGAGATCCTCTTCACATCACAGCACCATGAATTGTTTGTGTATACACCATGGAGCTTACCAGATGAAGCAGCCTCCCTGTCTGCTCTATGTAGTGTTAGCCTCCTTAGCTCAACACCGGCGTCTTATATGTTACCATTCATCCATGTCTCAGTGAACACAAGGATGCAGCAGTCCCTCACTCCTCAGTGCGTGGATCTCCATTGTCGGATGTAATCCATTTCGTGTCCAGCGAGTGGATGTTCACCAGAAAGCCACTGGGAACAGCTGGTTTGATGGGATTAGCCGTTAGCATAGAGTTAACCCTTCGGCGCTTCCCCGCTTCCGCGTCCTGTCACAGCGCTGCCGGCATCTTCCCTTTGGGACAGCTCCAGGTGAATCCATGGTCATCTCAGGTTACTAGTTTATATCCACAAGCGTCCCTGTAACTAGTTTATATCCACAAGCGTCCATGTTACTAGCATATTTGTTGTCTCACAGACTCAGGGGTGGAGGGTGTGGGGGGGATGTTATGCGAGCGGTTACGTCTGTCTGAGCCTCCACATGGGGAACACAGACAGGACAGGAGAAAACTCTGACCAATCATTGCATTCGGTCTGAATGCTGTGATTGCAATTTCCGAGAAGTTATGATAAAATAAAAGAAATATTACAGACTATAGAATAGGACTGACAACCTCTCCAATGTCTCATGTCAATTAATTAACACTATTTGTCGGCTTTTTATAATGCCTTTTTTGGGTTTTTGTTTTTTTTTTGCTGCTGTGCTGCTGCTGTGCCGTGTCTCGTTGAAAGTGATGATTTGCTAAATACATTCTACAATAATAAATTAGATTAACTTTTGGTCTATAATATTGTTGGCTATATTACGCATTTTAATTTAAAAAAAACACTTAAGAATAACAGAAATAAACACCGAAATAATTAGTGGAACCTTTTTTTTTTATTGATACTCCTCCTCTCTGACATATTAACACACACACATTGAACACGCGACTGAATGAATGAATGAACATTGGAAGCAGTTCAGCCGCAGTCCCGCCGGCTGGCACGGTCACTGTTGAGATTAAATTTGTTTTTTATTATTAACAAAATGTTTTGAAAAATGAAAATTGACAATTGACATGAAATTTGGCACAAATACTCTTCTAGGTCCACTCTTTTGAAAAAGGGCGCTGGCCACTCAAAAATTCATAATGGACGCCATTTTTCAAGATGGCTTCCAGGTGTTATACCAATATGTCCTATATTGGCATGTAATTGTTATGGAATAAATCCATTTGGGTCTAAACTGTTTCATAGATCTCACATTTCATTATTATAAGTGTTGTTTTTGTCATCACTGATATTTAGTAGTTGGAGAAAAGCTTAGTTTAATAGAGTAAATGTCAATGCACAACCAGGGCACAATGGTGACATCACTGCTGTGGAACTCAGCGTGGGGTTTAGTGTCAGCTAGTTGTTGACTAATAGTGATAGTATAAATTAACTTAGTGACCCAAATGCTGTCTAACAGCCCCCTTCAATTAACTATTAAAAATAGTTAGTAGATGTAGTTAGATAGCCGCGCCTGAATTGACAGGGTGTGCCAGTGCAGGAGAGCCGAGCCAAGGGTAAGCGGGGCTGTACATGGCTCATTCATGTACACTTACCCGGAAGGTGTACAGATCACATGGGACTTAAATGGTCCTGGATGAATGATCAGGCTAGGTGTAGGTCACCTGAACCTAGTTGTATCCCATACCTGAATGTGCAGTATCGCTTTGATTAAGGTGGTAAAAGCATAAACCCTCGGCCTTAATCAGAAATCAATCCTCAAAGAATGACAAATGCAAATCCAGTGTTAGCCAAGAGGCAAACTGATTGGAATAAATGTTGTCTTCATAAAGACAAAAGAAATGAAGGTCTTGTATCACCTCCTATCCATCATGTTCCTCAACATGATGGCTATACCATGCTTGCCACCAATGTTCCACTCTTTCGTGAGATCAATGAAATGCCGATGATCATGGACCCGGCAAAGCTGGATGAAGGTGGTGGTATAGAATCTACTTTGAGAAAGAACCAGGCAAAGTATCACATGAGTTGTCGACTAATGTTCAACAACACCAAATTAGATCGTGCAAGGAAGCGACAACCCAAAGCTCAAAGTAGTAGTGAAATAGATGAAGACCACACAAACCAGTCATGATGATCAGGCTTGCATTTTTGCAATAAAATATCCCCTGTATCGGAGCTAAGACAGGTAATGACAATTAACCTGAACAACAGACTACATGAATGTGCCCGGACACTAAATGATGGTAAACTATTGGCTAAACTGAGTGGTGGTGACACCATAGCACAGGAGCTGAAATACCATTGTTTATGTCTTCGTGGTCTCTACAAAGGGAGAGATACCTCCTGAGAGCTCTTGAAAAAGATTCCTCTCAGAGTGAACCAGAACCAGACATCTTTCCCCTGGTTCTCTCTGAACTGGTCAACTACACTGTAGAAACCAGTGTCAGTTCTGATGGTCCTGCCATTTCCAGTCAACCCAGCGTCAGCCAGAAGCAGAGAGTCCTGCTGACTGGGGATGGAGGAAGGTTGATGAAGAATGGCGGGTCTTCTGGACAGCCAATTCACCAGTTGCAGAGAGTTGTCAACAACTCACCAAGTGTGGCTGCAAATCAGGGTGCTGTGGAAGGTGTAGATTGGGTTTCATCTGCACAGCACTGTGCAGTTGCAAATGTGAGTAGAACTAACAACTTTAACAAAGTGCACCATGAAAAAAAGTAAAATAAAAAAAAAGAGAAAAAAATTAATAATAGAAAAAAATAAAGCTGTTTCAGGCAAAGTAACATCCCTATAAAAAATTTGACCACAAAAATCTGGGTTTAGACCATAAACAGTTTGATTCATGGTGGCGATCTTGAAAAATGGTTGCCATCTTGAATTTTTGAGCGGTCAGCGCCTTTTTCCAAAAGCGTGGCCCTTAGAGAGTATTTGTACCAAATTTTATGCTTGTGTCACAAAGTGAACGATTTTTTCAGTTATCTGCTGCACTATTTGGTGTACTTTTACAGAGTTTTACAATATGTATAGCCTACCTGTATGTATCAAAATGTATAATTTTGAGCAGCGGTGGAGGTATAAATGCTCAGAAGTCTAGTGTGTTTCATTTTTTGTAATTTAAAGGCTTCAGAAAACATACAAGACACATTTTTAGGAAAAGTCATAGGAAGAGAAGTGTGTGGTCACACAGACATGACAGTATAACATTTACCAAACTCATTCCTAAAACTTTGTCATACATATGTGACAATAATCATATGTGTATAATAACAGTAGAATTATGGCACACACAGACAGACACGGACACACAGAAGACACACAGACAGACAGACACCCACACACACACACTCCACTCCCTTTTATTATACACATATGATTAGTGTCACATATGTATACAATCAGATATTAATTCAACATATTGTACACACACTCCACTCCCTGCACCCCCCCTCTCTCTCTTTCTCTGTCTCTCTCTCTCTCCCCCCTCTGTCCTCTTTCTCCCTTTTCTCCCTTTCTGCATGTCTAACTCGGTCGTCTATGTCTGTGTGTGTTATACTTCTACTGTTATTATACACATATGATTATTGTCACATATGTATACTATCAGATATTAATTCAACATATTGTACCACAATTGCTAGAATTATAATTTTAATATTATTGCTTTCATTAATGTTGTTGTAAGCTACTGTCATGATCATCTCTCCTGCATCTCTCTCTGTCTGCCCTTCTGTCTCATGGGGTCCTGAGGATAGATGGATGTTGTATGCTGTAAAGCCCTGTGAGGCAAATTGTGATTTGTGATATTGATTGATTGATTGATCGATATTTGTTTCTTGACTCAACAGCATTCAGTGACAGTATTTCAGTTACAGATGTAGTAAATTTAAAGACTCTGCAATGTTGTACCATTGCTCACTCAGAAATATTAACAAATAATTTGCAATATTAGGCTATAGGAATTATGTTCCATCAGTGTGACTAATAACATCATTGATAGAGATTATTAGTCATTGATAGTACGTCTTTGAAGCGTCATCAAGATTTTTAAAATGTAAACAATAAGACCTACATATTATGAGCATTAAACATTTCAGAGCTGATCTGACAGACTGACAGTCTGGTCCTTGTGCACAGTGTTATTAAAACAAATAAATATAAAAACGACAGAGGTTTGATTTGATCATCACACATGTCAAAGTTTCATTAGATCACATGGCTTATGTCTATAACTTTCAAAATATACGCTCACACCACCTTCATAAGAACACTTTACAGTTTTTAAAATTGAGTTTGACTTATGATCCTGGCTATTGTGGTACAACATGTGGGAAGTATATATTAATATCTGATAGTATACATATGTGACAATAATCATATGTGTGTAATAACAGGAGAAGTATGGCACACACAGACAGACACGGACACACACAGAGACACACCCACACACACACACACACACACACACACACTCCTCTTTCTCTCGTCTCTCCCTCTCTGCATGTTGAGAACTCGGCCGTCTATGTCTGTCTGTCTGTGTGTGTCATACTTCTAGTGTTATTATACACATATTATTAGTGTCACATATGTATACAATCAGATTTTAATTCAACATTTGTAGGTCTTAGTATATATTTGTGTCTGTTTGCTGCACTTAGATCCTCAAAGCAGCCAGTACACATCACTCAAGCTTTCACTAGGTCACATGATTTCAAATGAATATGGATGTGTTGTTTGATCATCACACATGTCAAAGTTTCATTAGGTCACATGGCTTGTGTCTACAAGTTTCAAATTATAAGCTCACACCACCTTCATAAGAACCTTGCATTTTTAACCCTACGGGCCCTTATAAAAATCACACCTGTCCTTCGAACGGTGTGAACAACAGAAAAATATTAAATATTAACATATATTTCTACATTTTTTGCTTAAATCTTTTAAGCAACTTGTTCTCAGATTATGCATATCTAATAGTCATTCCTTTTGAGGATTTTCACAATATATTTGCCATTTTATTTACATGAAGTCACTGTTACTTTAATGAAAAACATGAATTAAGATTAACTATATAATAAATGGATGGATTTTTTTATTTTATTTATCACAGTCTGTGATATGTGAATGATAAATAACAACACCAATTTTGATGCATTATCATTTTTGGGGGCAGTTTCTATTTTTCAATAAAAATAGACACTGTTCCCCTTCAGGACTTTTTTTTGTCTTTGTTGACAACCATCATCCTAGTCAGAGTATACATACCAAATATTCATTGTGGGTGTATGTATGAGAGAGAAAGACAGGGAGATATATTATATATATATATATATATATATATATATATGTAGAGAGAGAGAGAGAGAGAGAGAGACATGGAGAAAAAAAATAATGTAACCTTAAAGCAACCTGCAGTTCATAATTTGCAAATTTTAGCGACACAATTACACTCACACACACACAGACACACACACTCCACTCCCTGTCCCCCCTCTCTCTCTCTCTCTCTCTCTCTCTCTCTGTCTCTCTTTCTCCCCCCTCTCTCCTCTCTCTCCCTTCTCTCCCTCTCTGCATGTCACTAAGTCTGCCGTACTGCATGTCAGTAGTATACATACCAAATATTCATTGTGGGTGTATGTATGAGAGAGATAGACAGAGAGAGAGAGACAGAGAGAGAGAGAGAGAGAGAGACATGGAGAAAAAAAATAATGTAACCTTAGAGCAACCTGCAGGTCATAATTTGCAAATTTTAGCGACACAATAACACTCACACACACACAAACACTCCACTCCCTCTCCCCCCTCTCTCTTTCTGTCTCTCTTTCTCCCCCCTCTCTCCTCTCTCTCCCTTCTCTCCCTCTCTGCTTGTCACTAACTGCCGTACTGCATATCAGTAACTCGGCCTCTTCTCCAGAGCCTTTGTGTTCCACTGTCTTGCAGGTTAACTTCTATCACAGCGGTGCCTGGATAGTGTGGTGTGAGTGGTTGTGTTGCTGCTGTGGTGTCAAATGCGTCCTGCTGATTCTGTTATCATTAGTCATTAGTCAAACTGAACTTGAAGTGCCTGTGCTGTCACCTAAGTACGTGATCATTAATTAGCATAACAATGGCTTCACTCTGACAGACACAGGCCTGTGTGTGTTTGTGTGTGTGTGTGTTGTTTGATCATCGCACATGTCAAAGTTTCATTAGGTCACATGGCTTAGGTCTGCAACTTGAGCTGGGGGACGACGGCGGGGGGCCGAGGTCCCTCCCAACGCTGCTTGCAGCTTTAATTAGGGACCTCGGCTGAAGGTCGAGGACCCTATTGTTTTTGGTGCGTTTATTAGGGACCTCGGCTGAAGGTCGAGGACCCTATTGTTTTTGGTGCGTTTATTATTATTCTTTCTTTCATCCGCCGCCACTTTAAACTGGAATTTGACCCCCTGAACATGCTCCAAAACTCACCAAAATTGGCATGCATGTCAGGACTGGCGAAAAATTTTATAACATGAAAAAATTAATCTGAAAAGTGCCAAAATGGGCTCTGTAGCGCCACCTATCAGTCTAGACCACTAAAATGGCTGCTGCAGGCAGTAGGAACGTCGTAGGAAGATCAAACCAAAACAGCCGTGTTTGTCTCATCAAGACCTACAAATCACGCACTCGCACCTTTGACCTAAATCCAACAGGAAGTGAGCTATTTCCTTTCAAAGTAAGATTTTTCCTAAAATAAAGAAATTCCTTTAAAAAACATCTCCTCCTACACCGTTTATCATATCGGCTTCAAACTCGCACAGATTATTGTTCAACGTGTCCTTATCAATTATTGTGCGTAACTTTTTCAATCCTCGACTGGTTTGGATGTTATGACGCGGTGATGTGCGCCAAAACCTCCTGAGGATTTGTTGTGCCACTTAGACACACGAAAATGCCCGGTGCGACGGGTAGGAACCACTTAGAAAGACCAAACCAAAACTGCCTCGTCCTACAAATGTCGCGCTGCAACCCCTGACCTAACTCCAACAGGAAATGCGCTGTCGGTCTTTGAATGTAAGATGGCGTTTTTCACAAATTCTGTCGATCAAAAATTATTTGCTCCTACACCGTTTATCATAACTGCTTCAAACTTGCACAAATTACAGCTCTACCCCTGCTGAACATTACTTGTGAAGGATTTTGTCATAACTTGAACGGTTTGGATTTTAGAAGCGTTAGAAGGTGCAGGACACAACTCCTCATGATGATCTCTGGAGGAAAAGATGAGGGCCAACACACTGTAAACCTGTGATTAAGGTGACATTTTTCAGTCCATAGACATACAAGCTTTATATGTTTGCGTTCAGAACAAATTTATCTATCTGGTGATGTTTTCAGATTGAAGATGGGACCCACGGTTTGGCATCTGGAAGGATTTGTTTGAGAAAGTTTCAAGCCATTCTGCTCTGTGTGTCAGCTGCATGCAGTCCTTAATTAGCATAACAAAGGCTTCACTCTGACAGTCTGTGTGTCAGAGTGAAGTGTGTATGTGTGTGGTCACACACACATGAGGTTTTAAATTACTTTAAAAATGACCTTAAAAGTATTTCCATGTATTTTATCAATTTTATGTCTCTGAACTCAAGTGATTGACCTGGAGGGTTGCAGTAAATCACCTCATTTCAAGTACAAGTCAGTAACAGTGTTACAAACATCAGGAAAGAATATACATCTTTGAGGAAATGTTACATTCAACAACACAGTAGCCTCATCAAACACTTTATTTTGATGTAATTGACAGAAAAATTAAATGCTGTGTTTTTGATGCATACAACATTATGTATACTTCGTGCAATCTGTAAGTTTGTCTGTCACAAACAGGAAGTATGTGAACATGTGAGATATGTCAATATGTCAGCAAACTCTCTCTCTCTCCCTCCCTGTCCCCGCATCTCTCTCTCTCTCTCTCTCTCTCTCTCTCTCTCTCTCTCGTGTCCTGTTACTGCATATCAGTAACTCGGCCTTTTCTTCAGAGCCTTTGTGCTCCACTGTCTTGCAGGTTAACTTCTATCACAAACTGTCAAAGTTTCATTAAGTCACATGGCTTATGTCTTCAACTTTCAAAATATACGCTCACACCACCTTCATAAGAACCCTGTATTTTTAAACCTGCGGGCCCCCTTATAAAACATCACACCTGTCCCCTTCGGGACGGTGTGAACAACTAAAAAATATGAAATATTAATATATTTCTCTACATTTTTTTGCTTAAATCTTTGAACCAACTTGTACTCAGATTATGCATATTAAATATTCATTCCTTTTGAGGATTTTCACAATTTATTTGCCATTTTATTTACATGAAGTCACTGTTACTTTAATGAAAAAAAAACATGAATTAAGATTAACTATATAATAAATGTTGGATGGATTTTTATTTTATTTACCACAGTCTGTGATATGTGAATGATAAAAAACAACACCAATTTTGATGCATTATCATTTTTGGGGGCAGTTTCTATTTTTCAATAAAAATAGACACTGTTCCCCTTCAGGACTTTTTTTTTCTTTGTTGAAAAACAACCATAAAAAAATTAATTTTTTTTTTTGGTTTTTAAATCCTAGTCAGAGTATACATACCAAATATTCATTGTGGGTGTATGTATGAGAGAGATAGACAGGGAGAGAGAGAGAGAGAGAGAGAGAGAGAGATGGAGAAAAAAAATAATGTAACCTTAAAGCAACCTGCAACTCATAATTTGCAATTTTTAGCAACACAATTACACACACACACACACACACACACACACACACACTCCACTCCCTGCCCCCCCCCCCCACTATCTCTCTCTCCCCCCTCTGTCGCTCTCACATACCTGACATAATACCATAGACCAAATTGACCAGCTCATGTGTGTCGTTTCTACATTTTCCTAAATAAATGCCTAATAGCAAAAACTTGTGAGAACAAGATTTCGTGGTGTACCTCTTTTGCTTCATTAACAATTGAAATCAAATCTGAAGCTACAACTGTGCTGCAGCACCACACCATCAAATACATGTAGTCCAGATTTGTATTCCAGGTAGGAGGTTCAACAAACTCTGAGTGTAACCCTGAACTTTGAGTTGATTTACTCTGAGATGGGAAACTCTGAGTTACCGGTTCCAGAACAGCTGATGTGAGTTAGTTCAGTCAACTCTGAGTATTTTTACTGTGAGTTAAGCTGACAATAAAAGCTGCCATCAATGGACAATGGATGTGTTGTTTGATCATCACACATGTCAAAGTTTCATTAGGTCACATGGCTTATGTCTTCAACTTTCAAATATGCGCTCACACCACCTTCATAAGAACCCTGTATTTTTAAACCTGCGGGCCCCCTTATAAAACATCACACCTGTCCCCTTCGGGACGGTGTGAACAACTAAAAAATATGAAATATTAATATATTTCTCTACATTTTTTTGCTTAAATCTTTGAACCAACTTGTACTCAGATTATGCATATTAAATATTCATTCCTTTTGAGGATTTTCACAATTTATTTGCCATTTTATTTACATATATATATATATATATATGTAGAGAGAGAGAGAGAGAGAGAGAGACATGGAGAAAAAACATAATGTAACCTTAGAGCAACCTGCAGCTCATAATTTGCAAATTTTAGCGACACATTATTCTTCAACGTGTCCTTATCAATTATTGTGCGTAACTTTTTCAATCCTCGACTGGTTTGGATGTTATGGCGCATTTCAGGTGATGTGCGCCAAAACCTCCTGACGATTTGTTGTGCCACCTAGACACACTAAAATGCCCGGTGCGACGGGTAGGAACCACTTAGAAAGACCAAACCAAAACTGCCTCATTCGTTTCATAAAGATCTCCAAATGTCGCCCTGCAACCCCTGACCTAACTCCAACAGGAAATGCGCTGTCGGTCTTTGAATGTAAGATGGCATTTTTCACAAATTCTGTCGATCAAAAATTATTTGCTCCTACACCGTTTATCATAACTGCTTCAAACTTGCACAAATTACAGCTCTACCCCTGCTGAACATTACTTGTGAAGGATTTTGTCATAACTTGAACGGTTTGGATTTAAGAAGCGTTAGAAGTTGCAGGACACAACTCCTCATGATGATCTCTGGAAGAAAAGATGAGGGCCAACACACTGTAAACTTGTGATTAAGGTGACATTTTTCAGGCCATAGACATACAAGCTTTATATGTTTGCGTTCAGAACAAATTTATCTATCTGGTGATGCTTTCAGATTGAAGATGGGACCCACGGTTTGGGATCTGGAAGGATTTGTTTGAGAAAGTTTCAAGCCATTCTGCTCTGTGTGTGAGCTGCATGCAGTCCTTAATTAGCATAACAAAGGCTTCACTCTGACAGTCTGTGTGTCAGAGTGAAGTGTGTATGTGTGTGGTCACACACATATGAGGTTTTAAATTACTTTAAAAATTATCTTAAAAGTATTTCCATGTATTTTATCAATTTTATGTCTCTGAACCCAAGAGACTGACCTGGAGGGTTGCAGTAAATCACCTCATTTCAAGTACAAGTCAGTAACAGTGTTACAAACATCAGGAAAGAATATACATCTTTGAGGAAACGTTACATTCAACAACACAGTAGTCTCATCAAACACCTTTCTTTTGATGTAATTGACAGAAAAATTAAATGTAGTCTTTTTGATGCATACAACATTATGTATACTGAGTGCAATCTGTAACTCCCTCTGCCAAAAACAGGAAGTATGTGAACATGTGAGATATGTCAAAATGTCAGCAAACACTCTCTCTATCCCTCCCTGTCCCCCCATCTCTCTCTCTTTCTCTCCCCCCTCTGTCCTCTTTCTCCCTTCTCTCCCTCTCTGCATATCGCTAACTCGGCTGTCTATGCCTGTGTGTGTGTTATACTCCTACTTTTATTATACACATATGATTAGTGTCACATATGTATACAATCAGATATTAATTCAACATATTGTACTATAATTGCCAGAATTATAATTATAATATTATTACTTTTATTAATGTTGTTGTAAGCTACATTATGTGTAATAAACATTTGGGAGCTGCTATGACAGATTGACAGTCTGATCCTTGTGCACAGTGTTATTAAAACAAATAAATATAAAAATGACAGAGGTTTGATTTGAGCTGAGGATGAATTTGTGCAGTGTAATATTTGAACGTTAAGACAAAAAAATGATGCTCAAAGAAATGACTGATCTGCAAAAATTCAGTAACTTAAGACAGTCCTGAGTAACAAAGAAATATGCAGCAGGTTAACTTCTATCACAGCGGTGCCTGGCTGGTGACATGTGAGGTTGTGTTGCTGCTGTAGTGTGAAATGCCTCCTGCTGATTTTGTTATCATTAGTTATTAGTCAAATTGAGCTTGAAGTCAACTAATGACATGGTCATTGATTAGCATAACAATGGCTTCACTCTGACAGACACAAGCCTGTGTGTGTGTGTTTGTGTTGTTTGATCATCGCACATGTCAAAGTTTCATTAGGTCACATGGCTTATGTCTACAACTTGCAAAATATACGCTCACACCACCTTCATAAGAACCCTTTACAGTTTTTAAAATTGAGTTTGACTTATGATTCTGGCTATTGTGGTACAACATGTGGGAAGTATATATTAATATCTGATGGTATACATATGTGACAATAATTATGTGTGTATATTAACAATAGAAGTATGGCACACACAGACAGACATGGACACACACAAACACACAGACACACACAAACACACCGACACCCAGACACACAGACACACACACTCCACTCCCTGCCCCCCCCCCCCTCTCTCTCTCTCCCCCTCTGTCCTCTTTCTCCCTTCTCTCCCTCTCTGCATGTCGCTAACTCGGCCGTCTATGTCTGTGTGTGTGTCATACTTCTCCTGTTATTATACACATATGATTAGTGTCACATATGTATACAATCAGATTTTAATTCAACATTTGTAGGTCTTAGTATATATTTGTGTCTGTTTGCTGCACTTAGATTCTCAAAGCAGCCAGTACACATCACTCAAGCTTTCACTAGGTCACATGAATTTAAATGAATATGGGTGTGTTGTTTGATCATCACACATGTCAAAGTTTCATTAGGTCACATGGCTTATGTCTACAGCTTTCAAAATATACGCTCACACCACCTTCATAAGAACTCTGTATTTTTAACCCTGCGGGCCCCCTTATAAAACATCACACCTGTCCCCTTCGACGGTGTGAACCACTAAACAAGAACAAATATTAATATATTTCTCTACATTTTTTTGCTTAAATCTTTGAACCAACTTGTACTCAGATTATGCATATTAAATATTCATTCCTTTTGAGGATTTTCACAATTTATTTGCCATTTTATTTGCATGAAGTCACTGTTAATTGAATGAAAAAAAAAACATGAATTAAGATTAACTATATAATAAATGTTGGATGGATTTTTTTTATTTTATTTATCACAGTCTGTGATATGTGAATGATAAATAACAACACCAATTTTGATGCATTATCATTTTTGGGGGCAGTTTCTATTTTTCAATAAAAATAGACACTGTTCCCCTTCAGGACTTTTTTTTGTCTTTGTTGAAAAACAACCATAAAAATATTTTATTTTTTTTTTATTTTTAACTCCTAGTCAGAGTATACATACCAAATATTCATTGTGGGTGTATGTATGAGAGAGAAAGACAGGGAGATATATTATATATATATAGAGAGAGAGAGAGACAGAGAGAGAGAGACAGAGAGAGAGAGACATGGAGAAAAAAAATAATGTAACCTTAGAGCAACCTGCAGCTCATAATTTGCAAATTTTAGCGACACAATAACACTCACACACACACAAACACTCCACTCCCTCCCCCCTCTCTCTCTCTGTCTCTCTTTCTCCCCCCTCTCTCCTCCCTTCTCTCTCCTCTCTGCTCGTCACTAACTGCCGTACTGCATATCAGTAACTCGGCCTCTTCTCCAGAGCCTTTGTGTTCCACTGTCTTGCAGGTTAACTTCTATCACAGCGGTGCCTGGATAGTGTGGTGTGTGTGGTTGTGTTGCTGCTGTGGTGTCAAATGCGTCCTGCTGATTCTGTTATCATTAGTCATTAGTCAAACTGAACTTGAAGTGCCTGTGCTGTCACCTAAGTACGTGGTCATTAATTAGCATAACAATGGCTTCACTCTGACAGACACAGGCCTGTGTGTGTTTGTGTGTGTGTGTTGTTTGATCATCGCACATGTCAAAGTTTCATTAGGTCACATGGCTTACGTCTGCAACTTGAGCTGGGGGACGACGGCGGGGGGCCGAGGTCCCTCCCAACGCTGCTTGCAGCTTTAATTATTATTATTTCTTTCTTTCTTTCAGCGTACGCGACTTTCAACTGGAATTTGACCCCCTAAACATGCTCAAAAACTCACCAAAATTGGCACGCATGTCAGGACTGGCGAAAAATTTTATAAACTAACGAAATTAATCTGAAAAGTGCCAAAATGGGCTCTCTAGCGCCACCTAGAAACACAAAAATGGCCGCTGCAGCCAGTAGGAACGTCATAGGAAGGTCAAACCAAAACAGCCTCGTTCCTCTCATCAAGACCTACAAATCACGTGCTCGCACCCATGACCTAACTCCAACAGGAAGTGAGATATTTCCCTTTCAAAATAAGAGTTTTCCTCAAAAAAGAAAAATTCCTTTAAAAATCAACTAGTCCGACACCGTTTATCGTATCGGCTTCAAACTCGCACAGATTATTCTTCAACGTGTCCTTATCAATTATTGTGCGTAACTTTTTCAATCCTCGACTGGTTTGGATGTTATGGCGCGTTTCAGGTGATGTGCGCCAAAACCTCCTGAGGATTTGTTGTGCCACCTGGACCCACGAAAATGCCCGCTGTGACGGGTAGGAACCACTTAGAAAGACCAAACCAAAACTGTCTCGTTCGTCACATCAAGACCTACAAATGTCGCACTGCAACCCCTGACCTAACTCCAACAGGAAGTGCGCTGTTGTTATTTGAATGTAAGGTGACGTTTTGGACAAATTCTGTCGAACAAAAATTATTTGCTCCTACACCGTTTATCATAACTGCTTCAAACTTGCACAAATTACAGCTCTACCCCTGCTGAACATTACTTGTGAAGGACTTTGTCATAACTTGAACGGTTTGGATTTTAGAAGCGTTAGAAGGTGCAGGACACAACTCCTCATGATGATCTCTGGAAGAAAAGATGAGGGCCAACACACTGTAAACTTGTGATTAAGGTGACATTTTTCAGTCCATAGACATACAAGCTTTATATGTTTGCGTTCAGAACAAATGTATCTATCTGGTGATGTTTTCAGATTTAAGATGGGACCCACGGTTTGGAATCTGGAAGGATTTGTTTGAGAAAGTTTCAAGCCATTCTGCTCTGTGTCTGAGCTGCATGCAGTCCTTAATTAGCATAACAAAGGCTTCACTCTGACACACTGTCATGAAGACATGACAGTATAACATTTACCAAACTCATTCCTAAAACTTTGTCATACTTATGTGACAATAATCATATGTGTATAATAACAGTAGAATTATGGCACACACAGACAGACACGGACACACAGAGACACACAGACAGACAGACACCCACACACACACTCCACTCCCTTTTAGTATACACATATGATTAGTGTCACATATGTATACAATCAGATATTAATTCAACATATTGTACACACACTCCACTCCCTGCACCCCCCCCTCTCTCTTTCTCTGTCTCTCTCTCTCTCTCCCCCCTCTGTCCTCTTTCTCCCTTTTCTCCCTTTCTGCATGTCTAACTCGGTCATCTATGTCTGTGTGTGTTATACTTCTACTGTTATTATACACATATGATTATTGTCACATATGTATACTATCAGATATTAATTCAAGATATTGTACCACAATTGCTAGAATTATAATTTTAATGTTATTGCTTTCATTAATGTTGTTGTAAGCTACTGTCATGATCATCTCTCCTGCATCTCTCTCTGTCTCCCCTTCTGTCTCATGGGGTCCTGAGGATAGAGGGATGTTGTATGCTGTAAAGCCCTGTGAGGCAAATTGTCATTTGTGATATTGATTGATTGATTGATCGATATTTGTTTCTTGACTCAACAGCATTCAGTGACAGTATTTCAGTTACAGATGTAGTAAATTTAAAGACTCTGCAATGTTGCACCATTGCTCACTCAGAAATATTAACAAATAATTTGCAATATTAGGCTATAGGAATTATGTTCCATCAGTGTGACCAATAACATCATTGATAGAGATTATTAGTCATTGATAGTACGTCTTTGAAGCGTCATAAAGATTTTTAAAATGTAAACAATAAGACCTACATATTATGAGCATTAAACATTTCAGAGCTGATCTGACAGACTGACAGTCTGGTCCTTGTGCACAGTGTTATTAAAACAAATAAATATAAAAACGACAGAGGTTTGATTTGATCAGCACACATGTCAAAGTTTCATTAGGTCACATGGCTTATGTCTATAACTTTCAAAATATACGCTCACACCACCTTCATAAGAACCCTTTACAGTTTTTAAAACTGAGTTTGACTTATGATCCTGGCTATTGTGGTACAACATGTGGGAAGTATATATTAATATCTGATGGTATACATATGTGACAATAATCATATGTGTATAATAACAGTAGAAGTATGGCACACAGAGACAGACACGGACACACACAGATAGACAGACACCCACCCACACACACACACACACACACACTCCACTCCCTATCCCCCCCCCCCCCCTCTCTCTCTCTCTCTCTCTCTATCCCCTCTGTCCTCTTTCTCCCTTCTCTCCTTCTCTGCATGTCACTAACTCAGCCGTCTATGTCTGCCTGTCTGTGTGTGTCATACTTCTGCTGTTATTATACACATATGATTAGTGTCACATATGTATACAATCAGATATTAATTCAACATTTGTAGGTCTTATTATATATTTGTGTCTGTTTGCTGCACTTAGATCCTCACGACAGCCAATACACATAACTCATGCTCATGATCCTTGTGCACAGTATTATTAAAACAAATAAATATTAAAATGACAGAGGTTTGATTTGAGCTGAGGATAATTCATGCAGTGTAATATTTGAACGTTAAGACAAAAAGTGATGTTCAAAGAAATGACTGATCTGCATAAATTCAGTAACTTAAGACAGTCCTGAGTAACAAACAAATATGCAGCAGGTTAACTTCTATCACAGCAATGCCTGGATAGTGTGACGTGTGAAGTTGTGTTGCTGCTGAAGTGTGAAATGTCTCCTGCTGATTCTGTTAACATTAGTCATTAGTCAAACTGAGCTTGAAGTGCCTGTGCTGTCACCTAAGTACATGGTCATTAATTAGCATAACAATGGCTTCACTCTGACAGACACATGTCTGTTTGTGTGTGTGTTTGTGTGTGTGTTGTTTGATCATCACACATGTCAAAGTTTCATTAGGTCACATGGCTTATGTCTACAACTTGAGCTTGGGACGACGGCAAGGGGCCGAGGTCCCTCCCAACGCTGCTTGCAGCTTTAATTATGTCTAATTCTGTAACATACATTACATTCATTGCACTCCAGTACACCAGCACAATGCTTCCAATGCTCTTGTACATATAGTGTATGCAGAAAATGAGAACATTTAGAAATAGTATGTGCCACAATCAACCAAAGGACTATGAATAAACAGAGTGAACACAGGTTGGAAATCTGCTGCCAAAGTGACTAGTAGAATTGACAGATTTAACAACCACAGCCAAAACTTCTGCTGCAAAGCAATTTATTTATTTACTGTGATGGTGCGAGGAGTTCATTTCAAGCCCTGCTGGCGAAAGTAATCAAAATAATAATTAAGAAAATAACTAGACTTACTTAGTTTGTTCGGGGAATATTTGACTAACTTCTTTTTCTTTGGTGGAATAGGGACCTCTTCCACATCTTGTGTCTCGTCCTCGTTCGCCTCCTCCCCGAGTTGTAGCAGGGCTTCTTCAGCTTCCTCAGCCTTCATCACCCCACTATGCGCCCTTTTTTTTGAAACGGGTGTCCATCTAGCTACAGCTGTGTAAAGCAAAGAACACCAGCACCATGTCATGGCAGCCAACGTTACAATAGTTGAGGCAACTTTGGCAAACGTAATGTTGTAGTTGTTTAGAATTAGCTAGATGAAAACTGGGGGAAAAACTATAGCCTGTAGGCTGCCGTTAAAATACTTGAACATAAAGGCTAACTAGCATTAATTGCTGAACTAACTTTACCTAAAACGCCAAAGACTGACGTCAATGATATCATGTTCTCCCCAAATATAATAAAATAAAATTGCCCAAATTACATATTTCGCTTTAGCTTACCTGAAATAGCAAACTTTGAAAGTACTTCGTTTCCTTGATATTCTTCTGTTTCCATGTGTTGCACGGGGTTGCGCTCCGGTCTGTTTCTGTCGCGCACGCGCAGAGATCTATAACTGTCATTGGACAGTCAGGTAACGTTAACGTTAACGTTAACGTTAATGTTACGTTACGCGTGCATTCAGGTCAAATTCAAATGTGAACTACAGCACTATTATCACCATTACAACAACGATATTGCCAAAGCATCAAGGAAGTGTGTATAATATACATATTTTTAACGAAAAACCCAAGGATGACATAAAAGTAAAAGTAAATTTGGTCACCACAATCATACCTCTGATTTCATAAACAGTGATGCAATACTAACAAATATGTTTCAGATATTTTGTACTGCATAGAGTGTATTTTATTGATAAAAATAAAACACACTTGTGGACGTCTTTCATAAGCTTAATTCTGCTGACTGTTTTCATGAATGAAGATGACATTTCCCTGCAGACACACGGGGACACTGTTCTGTGTGGTCAGTGGAGCGTGTATTGTTTTACAAAAGAGCGACGAGGAAGACGAAGTGACATGGTTCTCAACCGTTTAGGCGCGACCGTGACACACGCAACCAGATGAGGTGGGTGAACAGTTGATGCAATGGCGCTAATGGAAGAACTTTTAAAAACTATGAGACGTTCAGATACAAAGAAGAACAAAAGAAGAATAATTAGATGGATGCAGAAACGTGGTATCATGAAGAGGACGATGAAGTGTGCAAAATGCAATCGAAGGATGCATCTGGTGACATGCCATGTCAAGGATGGGCTGTGGTGGTAAGCAGAAGCTAACTCTAACTTTCTAATCTAGCTATATTATTGTTTGTTATTTAAGAACAGTTATTAGCCATCAAGGCAGACAACATAGCAGCAAGTAGTAACATTTGGGTGTAACGTTATAAATGGATCATGTCATATTAAAGAACCAGAAGTCTGAAATTAGCCCTAACTTCAGTAGCATTAATATCACAAAACTTTTGGAAATCACTACAATATGTTCTAGTTATCCCGTATCATATGCTATTTGATATTTTTATGTGTGGTAGTCTACTTCTCAGGATTTTGCCTTCTTTTTCCTCAGGGTCTGTAAGCATCATAAAAGTTCCCCACGATCTGCACGCAGTGGCTCAATATTCAGCAAATCTCACATCCCTTTGACAAAATGGCTTGAGTTCATGCATAGGTACAGTATTCATATATTAAAGAAATCAAATTTAAGTTTCTTAAATAACATATTTAGCAGTGTGATTTATAGATGTGTAGTTGATGTAGGATCCTTTACATAGTGGATGGTGCTTGTGTACTGGAGCACATCATATTGAGCCGTGTTCCTTATACTATTGTCCATAGTAGACAAAGTATTAGGAACACTTTTCAATACATTGCACTCCAGTACACCAGAACAACCCATTATAACCTCAATAATAAACATAAAGTATAATTATCACCTTTCTGACAATGTCACAGGTGTCCCTAATGAAGTGGTTGGTGAGTGTATATGTCCTATAAAATATAAACTAAAGTAATGGAGTTCTTGCACCTCATACAGTACAAATTGGAATGGCACTAACTCATGCTCGCCTAGTACAGTTTACTTTTAGTTTCATGTCAGCCCAATTCAATGACAGGATATTATGCAGGCCATGTCAATTAGGTTTCTCAATGACTTTTCTCCTTCCTTCAGATTTGCACAAGGTTTGCAGTTGAAGCAACTTGCCATGATCACTGAGGGGATAGCAGCAAGCTCCAGGACATTGACAAAAATGGCGAAAGTACTCAGAAAGGTTGTCACATTACATACTAGTCTCTAACTATAATTGATTAGGTAAAAAATAGATGCTTGATAAGTTACTACTGTAGACAATTGGATTCAATATTGCTACACAATTATTTGGTACACTCAGTGACACATGCAATGTAACTTTAGTCCTAAACTTGTGCATACATATTTATCAAATTCCATACTTCAGGCATTGTTACAACTCAACTTGCTAATGTTTTATTTCTTCATTTGAAGGTGTGCATTGCTGCCCTCAAGCGACTGAGGAAAAGAGGAATGACGATTGGTGGTTGTCATCGATTTGTTGTTATTGACGAGAGCAAATTTGCCCACAAACGAAAGGTGGGCTGTATATTTGTATGCATCTGTACTATATTTAAACCAAGATTTTATGACAAGGGGCGGTTGTGCTCATGTCCACGGGGAGATGTTAAAGTCAAGAAAAAAATTACAGTTCCTCACAGCTGCTTTAAACATAGAAGAGACATTTTAGAGGGCTGATTGGGGAAAAGAAAATTTAAAAATCTGTTGGAAAACAATAGAATAAGAAGAGTACACCCATTTTGCACTAAGGAGAGTACAGTACATTGGTGGTCACATGTTGTGGAAACACTGGAGAAAATGGAGAAATATAGATGGTTAACCTTAACATTCTATGATTACTGTCAAGGAGAAATGCAAATGCTCTTGTTCCGCAATGTTTTATTTTCAGTCAGCATGAGAACAATCAGGCAGTCAGTATTAATAATTCATTATCATCACCCTCTTAAAATATTGGCTTATGTCATATTTTCAAGTTTTTCAAAACCTGAACAAATATCAACAAATATTTTAAGAGGGTGACGATATACAAGCTGTAAATGAGGATTGTGCAGCACACCCTCTGACCTGTTTTCAAAATGCAGAATAATACTTTATCCTGCAGTGCATGTGGAAAGGACACATATTGAAACCCAAAGCTTATTAAAGATTTTGTCTTTTCTTATTTACTTTCAGTACCATCGTGGTCGATGTGGCAACACTTGGCGCCGTGAACGGCAGTGGGTCTTCGGGATGCTGGAGGTTGACGGGAATTCCAGAAGACCCATTCTGAGACTTGTCAGGGATCTCACAAGACAAATGCTTATAGGCCAAATTAGACGCTATATCAGACCCAGAACATCCATTCTCACTGATGAATGGCGTGCCTACAAGGGGCAACTTGCTCAGTATGGATATGGTCAGATTACCGCCGCGACTGGCACCAGCGGCCTTGCGGCCACAGCTCGCAACCGCCGCCTCAACAATGGCAGAGCGGAACAAGGCCCATTCGGACTCAGTGTCCCCCTCCGCCCTCGGGACGCGGTCGAAGCTCTCCCGGAGGTGGGAGTTGAAGATCATCTGGACAGGTTCTTCCGCCAGGCATTCCCAGCAGACCCTCACTGTTCGTTTGGGCCTGCCAGGTCTGCGCGGCGTCTTCCCCCACCATCTGATCCAACTCACCACCAGGTGGTGATCAGTTGACAGCTCTGCTCCTCTCTTCACCCGAGTGTCCAAAACATATGGCCGCAGGTCAAATGATACGACTACAAAGTCGATCATTGACCTGCGACCTAGGCTGTCCTGGTGCCACGTGCACCGATGGACATCCTTATGTTTGAACATGGTGTTAGTTATGGCCAAACTGCGACCCGCACAGAAGTCCAATAACTGAACACCACTCGGGTTCAGATCGGGCAGGCCGTTCCTCCCAATCACGCCCCTCCAGGTCCCGCTGTCATTGCCCACGTGAGCGTTGAAGTCCCCCAGGAGTGCCCCACTCTGGACAGTCCCCCAGGAGTGCCCCACCCTGGACAGTGCCCCAACCGGGAGTCCCCGGTTGGGGCACTGTCCAGCACCCGTCCCAGGGACTCCAAAAAGGGTGGGTACTCTGAACTGTTGTTCGGTGCATAAGCACAGACAACAGTCAGGACCCGTTCCCCGACCCGAAGGCGCAGGGAAGCAACCCTTTCGTCTACCGGGGTAAACCCCAACGTACAGGCAGAGAGTCTGGGGGCTATCAGAAAGCCCACCCCGGCCCTCCGCCTCTCACCCGGAGCAACTCCAGCGAAGGAGAGAGTCCAACCCCTCTCAAGGACTAGGGTTCCAGAGCCGGAACTATGTGTCGAAGTGAGGCCGACTATATCTAGCCGGTAACGCTCAGCCTCTTCCACAAGCTCCGGCTCCTTCCCCGCCAGAGAGGTGACATTCCGTGTCCCAAGAGTCAACTTCTGTAACCGAGGATCAGACCGCCAAGGCCCCCGCCTTGGTCTGCTGCCCAATCCACATTGCACCGAACCCTTCTGGATCCCTCTACGGGTGGTGGGCCTGCAGGGGGACGAACCCATGTAGCCGGTTCGGGCTGGGCCCGGCCGGACCCCATGGGCGAAGGCCCGACCACCAGGCGCTCGCCCACGGACCCCAACCCCAGGCCTGGCTCCAGGGCGGGGCCCCGGTAACCCTCCGGGCCGGGTACACATATCCTTGATCATAACCATCATGAAGGGTCTTTTGAACCGTTCTTCGTCTGACCCTTCGCCCAGAACCAATCTGCCATGGGAAACCCTACCAGGGGCAAAATGCCCCCGACAGCATAGCTCCCAGGGTCATTAGGGCACTCAAACTCCTCCACCACGATAAGGTGACGGTTCTCCTCCCCCTATTTTATTTTCTCTTGGGGTATCAATGAATTTAAAATTAGGGGGAGCGGATTCTAGCAGAACCACTGCACTATTGTTTCCATTAAGCTAGGTCTCTGTGAGGAGGAGTAGGTCCATCTTTACTGAGTAATAACATCATTACTCAGGAGAGATTTGTTTGCTAACGATCTTACGTTGAGCAGTGCGGCCATAATTCTTTTCTGCGGCCTTAATTCTTTTCTGCAGCGGCTGGCAGGGGGTACTAGATTGCTTTACAGGTGCTAACAAGTTTAGGTGGTTACTCTTATTCTTATTAGAAACCTGATTTACCCTGGTAGTAATTCTAACATGAATAGAATTATGAATAGTGACAGGTATGTAAGAGATATTAGAATGAGAGGACATGGAAGAAGAGGGGGCAGTGTGCAGTGTAGGTAGTGGCCTGTTGGGGCGGTAGTGAGGTCTTCACAGTGGTGGGAGGGCTTAGAGGAAGAGTGGGGGGTGTGTGGTGTAAACACAAGTCAACGTGGGGCAGTGTGGATAGCATACTGTATGTTAGTCGCTAACACCGAGCTGCCCAGCTTGTTGGGGTGGACTCCGTCTGACCAGAAAAAAGACCGGTGGTTCCAGAATAAGTTGAAGTTATCAACGAAGCAGAAGTTGGTTTGACTGCAGGCAAGGTGAAGCCAGGAGTTTAGAGCCACGAGTCTGCTGAAGCGTTCAGCGCGGTGAACACCACTGATCCAGACCGACAGACCACAACTTGCTAGTAGCTTGAAGAGGATGTTAAAGTCTCTTTAAGTTTGTTCAGACTGGCGATGTGCTGTCTCGTTGCAGTCCACATGGACAACCAGTCGTGTTATTGATGGAGGGATGGACTTCACTAGTCCTGGAAGAACCACAACAATGTCCCTAACTTTTGCTCCTGGGTAACTGCGAGAAAATAAGTTGTTGTAGCAAACAAATGTACAACACATTTTGTTCAGCAACTTAATCTTCACAAATAAACACAACTTTCATGATTTTTAAAACCTAAATGCAATCAGTAGGAGTTAAAAAAGGAGTGGAAAAATGCTTAGTAATTTCTGGGTTTTAGGACACATTCCTGGGGCACTATCAGAGGCCAGTGCTAACCAGTGTTTTAGCCTGCTGTTGTTAAGGATGGTCTGAGGAGTATAAGTGGTGATGCAGGAGACAGAGTAGGTTTTATCTTTTTTTTTGGCACATTTTTGTAAAAGATCAGAGAAGGTTTTAGAAAAAGCAACTTGGTAAGCCTCATTAATAAACTTTTCAGTGAAGCCTCTGTCCAGAAAACATGTTTTAGTTGCAGCAGCGTCATCAATAAATTCCTGATAACAGTGGAATATGTGTCTGAGCCTATCAAAGTGATGGCCATATTTTAGAGCTTTAGGATGAGCACTGCTGACTTGGAGAAATGTATTCCTCTAAGTTTCTTTTTGATATAAGGTTGTGATGAGGCTGCCATTGCATAATTCAGTCCACATATCTGAAAAAGACACGTTTATGATAATATTCAACTGAGAACCTAAACTGAGGATTGATTCTGTTGAGGAGAATACATTCAATACATTATTAGTCCCTTCAAAAATACAAACAATATCACCTAGATATTGGAACCATTTAAGAATTCTGTGGAAGTAGGGGTCTCTGTTAGTGTTAAAACATAACTGTGTTAACATAAACTTGTACAATTGTACAATTCACCTAAAATGCCTATCCAAGGCATACCCAAGGTAAATTGAAAGCCGTTCTTGTTCCATCTTTAATACATGTACATGCATGGTCTCATTTTAAAAGTAATGATTTGTTTACCCCAACAGTCAGAATCACTGTAAAGGCTTCTGTCATTGAGTTATAGAAGATTTAATACAAGGAAATAAAAGTTTTTCTATGTTCACTTGAATATTTAAACATGCTGCAGAACTGGAGGTATTAGCTCGAAAACACAGTGGGATCATATCATGACACCTCACATAGTCCAAAGTAGATAATCTCACAGAAAATGACCACTTTCCACACAGTTTTTTTTTTCCTTAAGACAGCAGAGGAGCCATTTGTGTATCTTTTCTGTACATTTCTAATAGTCTATGATGACAATAAGGGGTTAAAAACTGATATGGCACTTCAGAGTGTCATTGAATACAAGTCCCATAAGCCTCTGGTGGCCTCGGAGCCAGTTGCTGGCCTTTTAAATACCTCTAAAGTACAGGAAATGTGCTCCTCCAGCTCAGGCTCTGGTTGGCTGTCGAGACCAGAAACAGCCTTGGAAGCTCCTATTGGCTCAAGTGAGGTGTCAGTCAAAGGGTCAGGAATTTAGCCACCATTATGAGGTCCTGCTGAAATGGCTTATGTACTAGCAGGACATTGAAATTATGTGGCCAAATATGAAGGTCTGATATGATGCAACAGCAGTTAGTAGATATCTGTGGATGTAATAATGTGTTTTGGACCAAACATTTTGCAAGATTTAGATCACCTGGACCTTTGAGAATGTATAAGAGCTGTGGAAGCTGTGATGTGGTCTTGATAATATGGATCTGTGGTTTATGATAGCACTTTGTAGTTTATGATAACACTTTGTATGTGAGTTATAAGTGTTTGCTTGTTGTTTGTCTGACTGAAGCGTTTATTAAACCTGCTGTGGTGGTTAAATCTTAAAATGGTCAGCATTAATGGCACTGTGAGGAGCGTAGTTTTCCAACAATAGGTCTCATGAGTAAATCCCTAAACAACAACAAATACAGCTATTGTTTATATCATCATAATCATCAAAACTCCCCTTAGGAGGGCCTGCAGACCGGCCATCGGGTTTCTAAGAGTTTTTAAAAACAAACCCCACATATAAATTAGCATATTTAGGAACAAAAGTTGAACCCATTGATGTACATTTCAGTTGTAAAAATACATGCCAAATGAAGGATCAATATTTCAGGTTAAGGACAAGCAGCCAGCTCACAAATAAATATACTTGGTGGTAGTGCCTTCTCAGTGTGGCCTTTCAGATAATACTCAGGAGCCTCAAGTCCTCTGCCATGGAAGATATTAATGTAGAGGCTTTCCACATCTAAGGAGGCCATAATGACCTCATTAGGTAACTTTCAATGTTTTTTATCATACTTTTCATTGTTTCCTTCATATCCATAAAACAAGGCAAGTTTTGAGGTACAAAGGTTACAAGAGTTAAAAGGTATAAACCAAAATCTAAAATCTAAAAACAGAAAATGTAGTAGTACCTGATCAGGAAGGAAACCTCTTCTTTTTTTCTTTTCTCCCATCCCAAACACCCCAGCTGCCAGACGAACAAAATGCACTAAGAGGTTACAACAACATACCATTATCCATAAAGAAATGATTGTCAGTACACATACTGACACCATCCACCGCTGAAGCACGACACTTCGCTAGAAACTGGTCACTTTTCTGAGCACTGATGAGTGCTCCATGCATCAGCGGAAGTGAAACTGCTGGAGCAGTGACAGACTCTAGCACAGCCTCTTTCACATCAACACTCGAGACAACAGAGGGTAAACTGTCTTCAGACAGCACAGATGGGGAAAAAAAGTCAGACAAGTTAACATCCTCAGCCTGCTTAAGGGCCTGAGCACTAGTCAAAACACAGGCAATGAACACTGTTGGGGGATTTCGGGCTAGACTGTCATCGTCATCTTCAAGAATAGGAACATCCACCACTTCAGGGACCGGATAAACGTTACCTCCTGCTATATCATTTCCCATAATGAACTCAACACCATCAATAGGGAAATGCGAGCACACAGCGACCTGATAGAAACCAGTTGCTAACTTGGACTGCACATGGATACGACGAACGGGAGCTGGCACAAAACCCATCTCAATCTCCCTCACCACAGCGCTTGCCTCACAGGCAGACTTCTCATCCAAAGGCAGGACACTGGAGAGGATGAGGGACTGTGAACATGCAGTGTCCCGCAGCATCTTGACCAGGCGCTGATCTTCAGCTAGTCCTGTGAGAGACACAAACCCGTCAAAAATGAAGGGTTTAAAACACACATCTGGCTCTTTGGCAGCCACAAGCTGTTCACTGTACACAGGAGCCACAGTTTTGATCAGTCCTACCCCTTTTGGTTTCCTGGTCACAGCAGCCTGCTGTCGCTGTTTCAAAACCGCACAGTCAGCTACCAAATGACCATGCTTGTTACAATAAAAGCACAACCTCTCAGCCTTAGCAGCTTTAAAACTTAAAACTTAAACTTAAACTTAAACTTAACTTAAACTTTAACGGGCACAGGGATAGGGGTGTCTTTAAACTCACTGGATTCCTGAGCAGAAGAGTCGTGCTTCATAAGTATAGCCTTATGCGTGAGTGCAAACTCATCTGCCAGAGACGCAGTCTGCTGCAGAGTACTCACCTTCTGTTCATTTAGATACACCACGACACGTTCAGGGAGGCAATTTTTAAACTCCTCTAAGAGCATAAGCTTACATACAGCTTTGTGATCATCAGCTTTACATGAGGCACACGATCGATCAAATATAACACTCTTCTCCCTAGCAAAGTCAGCGTACGTCTGCCCTGACACCTTTCTAAGGGTGCAGAAACTCTGCCTATAGGCTTCAGGCACAAGCTCATAAACAAGCAAGATAGCACCTTTAACCATATCATAATTAAATTTATCTTCAACTGAAAGAGAAGGACAAGCCTCCTGAGCCTTACCGGACAACTTACATTGTAAGAGTATAGCCCACACATCCCTTGGCCAGTGCAGAGCAGCCACAGTGCGTTCAAACACACCAAAATAGGACTCAACCTCAGACTCACGAAAAACAAGGACCAAAGAAATGTGCTTGCTGACATCAAATGTTGCTTCTGGACCAGACCGTGACTGCACACTAACAGCAGCAGGGGCTAAGCTCACCTGTATTTCCAACTGACGCAGTTTAATGGCTGTTTCTGCCTCCAACCTCTTCAGCTCTATCTCCTTGCGCAGCTGAAACTCGTGCTCCTGCTTCTCTCTCTCCAGCTGTAGGCGAGCTAGGCACACCTTAACTCCAGCATCTAATCTGGAACCAAAAGAAGAGTGAGCAGAGAGTGGATCATACTGAGGAAGAGTGAATGGTTTCTCCACCTCGTCACCTCGGTCTACCGCAGTACCACTAACCGGCTGCGGCTCGGCTGCCTCCCCACCCACTGGAGAATCAGAGCGACCAGAAGCGCCGGATAACGCTGGAGCATCACTCAAGACCACCGATTGGGGTGCTCCTCAGCTACTGACAGGTGTAATACACCTTTTTCCACCTTTTTCCACCAGACTCTCCAACAAAGCCGCTTTCAGCTCTTGCTTTCTTAAGGAGCCTGCAACACTAACATTATAATACTGAGCAATCGAACACAAGCTCATGAGTTTGCTGAGCTTGGGGTTAGCCACAAATCCAGGTAAGTAAAAGGCTGCCATACTCACCAAGAAGAAAAAACACACTACTAACACGCAACCAGCACCCACGGAGCTAACAGCTAACTATTGGAGCTAACCGCGGCTACTACTGCAGCCAAAGCTACAAACAACACTTTCAACTTAACTCGGTAGGTTTGACACAACAACACACACACACTATAATCAGTCTCAACCTATAAACTAACCCCAGAATCCTGCCTAACAAAATCTTTAACCTACCTGTCTTCTGGAGCTTGCCGGGTTCAGCGCGACTTGAAAGTCAGCAAAACAGCGACCGTCCTGAACACCTACCCCTGCCAGAGATATTAAACCTCTGCCCAGGATTCACTCCGAAAACAACAAACTAAAACAAAAAAACGAGTGCCCGAAGGAGGACTGAGCTGACGTCACACCTGACCGCGCAGACTGCTGACACTATTTAATTTTACTCACCTTTTTTTTTTTCCTTTTTGTAAGCTCCCAGACGAGCCCCCAAATATGGTATGTCCCCGTCTGAGGTCCAGAGGATGGGGGAATAACACCATGAAATAGAGGGATCTTTCAAAAGAAGGAAAAGGCAGCCAAACAAATGGCCAGTTTAAAGGAAGTTTATTTACAACAAAAATGTGCAAACAAGGACCACCAACGAAAAATGAGCTCCAAAAGGGAACCGGATCGCCTATCAGGGAAACACACAAAAAGAAGAGATTAATCACAGCCAACTAAATATCGAGTACGAATACGAGTATGTCGAAGCTCTCAACTGTTATCCACGTCTTAATGACAACTCCGTCACAGCCTCTTGGCCCACTGGCACCGGCACTACTCCTCCTCCATTCATATATATCCTTATGCTGATGAGTGATGGAGGTCAGCTGTATGCTGGAAAAAAGACAAGGAAAAACACAAACACACAGGCACGTAACACGGACATCTTAACCTCCATGGATATTCCATATTATAGCAAACAGATGCAACTAAAGTGTCACAGCTGAAAAAAGGTTGTGTCTCTTAAACGCTGCCACCTGGGCAATGCCTGAGGAGCGCCTGGCATTTCCTGCTTGGAAAAAAATGCTTTGGTGGATATGGGACTTAAGTCAAGGGTTTTTTGCTCAACTAACCTACAAAAAATTTGAACGAGAGGTATCTAAGCCATAAGCCATAAATATGCTTTCAGGCTTATATACAAATTTATCAGACCTTTGTATATCAGAGCATATGTTTCAGTTCAATACATTTTCACCTTGAAAGACTCTGTCATATATGTAGGTACATAGCTTGAGCCTTTGGTGAGAGCTTAAAGTTGATGGAGAGTGAGCATCTTATCAGAGTGGACAGTCTCGGAAAGGTTTATGGTTTGAGGTTATGGTTTGACAGGCAGGTAAGAGGCTCAGTTAACTGTGAGTGTAGCTGTGCTGTAAATAAACAGTCTAAACTCAGTTTTCACAGACAGCTTAAAGTTTTGTTTTAATCACCAACTCTCTGAGAGGACACAAGTTTAAACCTACAGTCTAACAGTGCAGATCAAGAAAAAAATCAGGCTCTAATTAAGTTATTTTTCTGCTTTTAAAGAGTGATATGGTTAAGTTCAATGGTGTTCATTATGTCTTCAGTTTCTGATAATGACTTTAGTTGTTCTTTTATCTCAGACATGTGTAAGGATGTTACTTACCTTGACATGTTTCGGCGGAAACTTCCGCCTTCCTCAGAAGTGTCACTTGGTGTTGGTTGTGACGCGTCTTTATCAGCTGATCTGTAAAACAGCTGATATTAGGGAGGCGTGACAGGATGGTCACACCACCTGCTGTCTGTCTGCCGCCGCTCAAGGACGCTGCTCCAGGTGTGGGAGACCATGTATGCCCCGCTGGGCCCAGGGGCAATGAACAGGGATGCGTCACAACCACCACCAAGTGACGCTTCTGAGGAAGGTGGAAGTTTCCGCTGAAACATGTCAAGGTATGTAACATCCTAACACATGTCTGAGATAAAAGAACAACAGTAAAGTCATTAGTGATATGGATAAGTATAAGTCTACATTGAACCTGAGTACAAATCCTAGTTGTCTCAAATTAGTTCTTTGTGGCGTCAAAGTTTTTGAAAGAAAAAAATTTAAATAGAGAAATGTTGAGCCTTTCAAATGATGATCGGTAAGTGTGTGCTCATAAATCACCCCTTAAACCTGTCAAAAACTGCAGGAGAAATGGTAGTTTGTAAGTGTGCAGAAATTATTTGTAGCTGTAGAAAACATTTCTAAATGAAATTCTTATACAACCTGTCACCTTGATTCTAATTTCTGATACATTCATTAACCCAACTGGATTAGTTTTAAGATAAGAAAACACATAGAAAATATAATGATTAAAGTTGACTAAAATTTCATGAATTTTCATTGACTAAAACATTTTGAACTTTTGTCTAAATCGAACATAGCAGTAACACTGTACCACGAAAAGCTACAGAAGAAACCAAGTAAGCACATGTGGAAGTTCTGAAAATTAGTAATTAGTTACAGATACTAGTTGCTTCTTTTTAGAGTAACTGAATTACTTAACCACTTACTGCATTAAGTAATTAGAAACTGATGAAAGTAATTAGGAACTGATAAGAGTCAACCTTGCATTACTTGCATTACATTAATATGTGCTTCAGTTGTCTTATTAATGCACACTATATTGTTTTAGTGTTGCTGTGAAAGACAGGGGGACAAGACAACTGTCAGATTTCATAAATGACTGTACTCACTATCACGCTGAAGAAAAGTAACATCAAACACAATAGATGTTTTAATCTATTAATTATTTAAAAAGGTATATTTAATGTAGCCTGTCAGCCCTTCAAATCAAGCAACACAAGTCAGTTTTACTCTTTTGACAGAGTTCAATAAAACAACAGCTATTTCTGAGACATTTGACTGTAATTTCTTATTACCACAGGCCTAAGAAAATAAAGGTTATAAAAGCTATTTACAAAAAAAAAGACACATTGAGGTTTATCCTTTGTAACCTATACAGTAATTCAAATCCTGTACATAGACAAAACTTACTACTACAAGCCTAACTTGAGTTGATCTGGAGGGAAAAATAATGTTCATATTTTCAGGAGAGGAAGTTCACATTGCCTGAACCATCAGACAGACTAATGCTGACTGACTGAATCAGGCCATTTATTGCACTGCCATAAGGTTAGGTGACAAGTGATGGTCGACCTGCAGATCCCGCAATGTTCTGAGTAATGTTAAGTTATTAATAACATCCACCTTCTACCTTCTTTTCCCCTAACTCTGAGCCTCTCTCTCTGTCAAGTGGACATTCTCTCTCTCTCTCACACACACACACACACACACACACACACACACACACACACACAACAGAGGGACTTGGTGCCACTCACCTGACCTGTGCAGCACTAGAGGTGACAGAAGATAATGACAGGGGGAAAAATCTGGGGAATAGGCTGTTTGTGCTGCTATGAACAAGACAAAAGTAATAAGTAACATTCCTGTTTAAATTTCAGTGAATTGTAATTGCGTTATTTGTGTTAAAGTAATTCATAAAGTAATAAATTACATATGTGTTAGTGCTTCTTGACCTCGGCTCTGCCTTTGACACAGTAGACAATCCTATCCTTATCAAGAAGTTACATGATTGTGTTGGCATCTCAGGCATAGTATTAGACTGGTTTTCATCCTGTCTCACTGACAGGAGTTTCTCTGTATCTAAAACTTATAACAAGCGAAAGTTAATTTCACAAAGCCCCATGAAGGCAAAAACAGTATAGAACATAGAGAACACTGGGCTGAACGCTGGACACATGGAACAGAGACGACCTGACATGAAAACAGGGAATACACACAGAACAAATACACAAGGGGATTAGGGTAATAACGAGGGACAGGTGAAAACAAGAATAATGAGGGTTAGGTGAAACTTTAATCAGACTGGGGTAGACAGTACACTCAGTACATTTTCATGCACAGTTAAGTGGAGCTACGGTTGTAGCTTGACTAGACCATTTGATTGGACTACTGTCCTGTCCCAGTATACAAGCTCAGGAGGAGAATCAATTTATCGACTGAAGTATTTTTGACTCCACAGTGAAAGCTGGCGATATGCCCCCTTTTAGCTTGTTAGTATTGGACCTTTTTCCTGTTGACCAATAACATGACGGGCCAAACAATCGACAAACTAGTTAGCAACGATCACCTAGTAGCAAACTGGTACCATGGTGGACAACTTTACAGCTCTGTACATTTGTACATGCTGTTGAATATTTAACTCTTTCAGCTGACACAGCATTGAACTGTGTCGACTCGTCTGTCCAAAAATGCATGGCTCTGAATGTAGATTTCTCCATGTTGTTACTGGCTTCTTCTGTTGCACATTTAATGCTATTCAACTTCTGGGTCAAAGTTCGGGGTGGAAACTGTGGAGCATGTGCAGAGCACCTAGGCCAGTTTGGGTCTCATAGACTGTTTACATGCAGGAGGAATTATACTCCCAAACACATTATCTGGGTGTGTTAGTCTGACTTTAAGAATATTGATTGAGTACAATTTCAGTTGGACTAACATGTTAACATGTATTTTAAAGGTCTGGTTTTAGTCAGACTGACACAATAAATCCATTTTCTTTAATGTCATGTAAATGTACTGAATCACAAAGGCAGGGAGTGAAACTGACAGCAATGAAAGGAGAGGTGAGTAACAAAATAAAACAGGAAACATACTACAAAGAAACTCTAGAACCTGTCTGTTCCATTGTCAAAGGAGTTCACACAATGCTAATTATGACTTTAGCTGCCAGAGAAAGCTCTCTGTAATTCACACTATACTGAAGTTGTGTGGTGTGTTGTGTCTGTGGCAACCTTTCTGTGCTGACATACTGGAGGCAGTTCATTTTATACCAACCAACCAGAGGTAACGGAAGCAGGAAGGTGGCAGAGATCATAGCAACAGAGCATTAGCTAAGTATATGATGGAAGCTATGGATCATGAAATCCTAAAAAGTGTCCAAGAAAAAAGAAGAAAAAAAAAAAGACTTGAGGAGGGTGTGTCTGGGGGTGGTGGAGATGTGGTGAGTTCACCTGCACTAAGGCTGCACCTAATTATTTTTTTTTTTTACGGATTAATCTAACCATGACTTTTTTGATTTTGATTATTCTAAAGACTATTTTTTAATTACTAATTTTTTAACAACTTCAAATGGATCCCATTCAGATAAATCAGGTAGTACAATTTCCGGTAACACTTTATATTAAAGGGCCAGTGTGTAAAATGGGTTGAAAACAGTGACATCAGTGGTCAAATTCAAGATTGCAGGGCTCACTCACTCACCCCTCCTGTTGGGTAAATGACGGTGGCCTCGTAGGGACAAAAAGCCTTGCGCACGAGTTTTTCAGGAGTAGGTCTATCTAGTGATGAGGTGAATGTTTATTTAGAAATCTAAGCCATGTTACGATATTGTAATGAATCACTCACGAGCAGGAGACCAGAGGAGCGTTCGGGAAAAAGACAGACACACTTCATAACTTTACACACATACTCGTTGACCATACTGAGTGGGGACCCCTCTCCCCTCTCTGCTCAACCAATCTCCAGCCCACACACTGACTGACAGCGTAGCCAGCAAACGGAGCTCAGCTGTATATTTAACTTAGCGATATCTCCGGACTATAGTAGCTGCAATGGACGACTTTGAACGCGATTCTGAAGAGTTTCTTGTAGCGGACACAGACCCAGAGCCATACCTGTTTGAGCCGGAACATACAGATGAGGAACTCCATGTGTTTGATGCTGAGTGGGCGAGAAGAGAGGCTGAATGCACAGAATGGGATTCGGTGCTACTGCTACCATCGTTGGGGAGATATATCATCAGGAGGAAAAGCACCGCAGAGAGTGCATCACAAGGAGTGAAGTTGCGTCTTCTTTTCCTCGCAGATGATGGTTCGGGTTCATTCTCTCCTGTTGCATGGTAAGTGTGGTCCATTCGCAAACTTTATAACTAAAAAAACTTTTCACTACTCTCTATCGACGAACTACTAACACACTCTGTTTCCTCCTCTTTCTTCCTTCCTCCCGCTGTCTTCGTTGGTTTATTTATACACGTGAAACACGTTCTCTGGCTGGCTGGATTGTCTGCTCGGTCCACCATACATACATGGCGGCGCAAGATGGCGACCTCTCTAAAGCAAGGCCCTTGCTATATATATATATATAAAAGCATAATTATAAGGCTACGAAAACCAAACAAATTTTATTTTATAGCGATCATACACTTTTATAAACATATTAATGGGTAGAATATTCAGATTCAGATTCAGATTGACAATAAACCATGCCAAATATTACACACTGGCCCTTTAAGATAATGTAGTAAGCATAATGCTTAATAAGCACCAATTAACAGTTAATGAGCACTTACAGGACGGAATAAGATGTTTATTACCATTAATAAGACTATATAAGTGTTAATTATAGCATAATTAACACAGTTATTATTGCATATAGGAGCATTAGAAGCACTTAATAGAAACTTGATAACAGTTTATAAAGCTATCCTAAATATTAATTAATAAGATGTCTATTTACATTAATTATGATTTATAAGGGTTAATTATAGAATAATAACCACATTTATTACTGGTTTATAAGACACTATAAGACACTATCAGATTAAATTAATAAGGTGTTATTAATAGTTAATAATGATCCTTTGCAGCTACAGTGGGAACAGTGTCGTATAAAGGTTAATAAATAATTAATATGCTCTCAGGGCTCGAAACTAACGGTGTCCCAACATCCAGGAGACTATAAAAATTGCTACTGGGACACAGAGATGATGTGTCTGGGACAATTCCAGGACAGCAAAAAAAAAAAGTCAAAGCAATATCGAAATGGGTGTTATTTACAACGTCATTACGTATGGATATCTGAACGTCGCTTTTGTCACTTGAATAATTTCAATAAAAACTTATGAACAGCAAAAATACAGTGGCTTTTGCTGCACCTGATCTGGCTCCACACGCGCGAACATGCACACACACGGAGCTCAACTCACTACATGGCAGTCACACTGGGTGCCACTCGCCACCTATGCTCCACATCAGAGCACAGAACCTAGCAATGCTGAGATGGTTGAAAAACTGATGCAGGCTCCTCCAGCGCCGCTCCAGTTGGAGTAGGATGCGACACTTGGCTTTGGGACTCTGAAGACGATGTTTCATCTGTTTCTGCCCCTGTGGTAAGTTAGTTTGTTTAAGTAGGCTAACGGCTAGCTTGTTGATTTTTAGCTAGTTCTAGTTCTTTGCGACAGCTAACACTAGCAACTCAGCTAGTCATGTACATGATGGCCTTACAAAATTCTAAAATGTGACTGTGTGTTCTAAATTTTGATGTTTATGATAATGACGGTAACGTTACAGTTAATCAGAAGAGGTGTACTCGGTTCATTCAGTCAGTAATAATTAGGCTAGCAACTTTAGCTACAGAGATGAAGGTCGTGCTTCAACTAGCAGCCAGTCATGTTTCTAAATTTCCTACAGGTAAGCTGAGCATAATGAACACCCAGATAACAGTAGTATGTTTTAGCAGAACCTTAGTGTGTAACTGTGACACTCAGAGACACTGACTTTGACCGTGATTAAGAGAGTCTGTGTGTGTGTGTGTGTGTGTGTGTGTGTGTGTGTGCGTGGAGGGTGCCACTAGACATAGCTTCGGTAGCTAAGCAGGGTTGCCAACGCTTACACATCTGCCGTGTGACACACGCATTCACCTTCCATCTCACCGTCTCACTCTGCCCAACCAATTCTCATGCCAGCGACGAAAGCTGGAAAAAAGGCTGGCAGCTGAGTATTTTAAATTAATCTCAAACAGCCGGCGTGCCGGGTGGGCGGAGTTGAAGTTTGCAGCCAGACTTCAGAGAGGGGAGGGGAGAGGAGAGAGCCACACTCCGCCTGACCGGTGTACCGCTTGAGTGAAATGGAGTACACCCAAGTGTTTCTGTGGAAAACTACTCTCTGATTGGTGCACAATCCATATTTGCGCTTTGATTGCACAGCTCTAGTCTCACAGTCAGCCGACTACGGCAGGGTTGCCAACTCTCATGCATTTGGCGTGACTGTCACTCTGTCACGCCCGTTTAGCCCATTGTGTGGCTTGACTGGACCGCATACTGGATGCCCACTGGATCTGTTGCGTGCGCGATTCGGCCGCAGTGCGGACTCGCTCAGTCCCGTTCCGGGCATCAATGTCCACTGTAACTGTAGCGGGGTGCACGCGAGCGGCTGGAATTGTTGGATCGCGAGATTTTTTGGCCATGGTGGCCCACTATGATTGATGAAATGCCATACGTACACACTATGCTGTTACCAAAATTCTCAGATCTCAGTAGTACCCTACGTGCCCTGGAAGAGAGTACCAAGGCTAGAAAATCAATGTGCTCATTCACTTCTCATATACATCCTGGTGGTAGTAGATGGCCCCGGAGTACACAATGCGTATGGTGACAGCACTTGCCAGAGAAACTCTACAAGATTTATCATTTCAGTTTTTAATAAAAATGTGTGCAAGTACAAATAAGATAGATAAATGTTGGCATTTTTTTTTGTCCCAGTCCAGCCCTGTACACAGGTCATTCAAAGTCCTTGAATTTATCTATTTCTGTATGAAATTGCATGAAAATAGGATTTCGCCATGGGAGAACCCCCCGAACCTCCCTTGAAATCTTTGTGTTTGTCACAACAGGACATATTACTGGATTTTTTAAGCAGATGACTATACTACCATATGTTGATGAAATCGATCTTGGTCTACGCCATAAAACAATACGTCTATGGAAGTATGTGGTGCTTAGGCCTATAGATATGAATAAGTAAACATACACTCATTAACTCTATTTGCCACATGTGCATATTAACTCTTTTAAGGTAAAAAAAAAAACAAACGTGTCGCCGTGTCCATGTATGTTCATGACCACGCACGCACAAGCAGATATTACGTCACAAGCTAAAATCTCACTCCGGCCCTCTGACCAAAGTTGGCAACCCTGGCTAAGTGCGTCGCTAATGACGTTCTGTGTGAGTTAAAATGAGTGAACTGTGTGTGAAAGATGCATATGGTTGAGATACAACAGTGACAATAAATTGTGTGAAGCGGGGTGAGCAGAGTGAATGTGTTAGGAGCATCGATGAGCTGTGTGTTATGTTGAGCAGGCTAATGGATATAGGCTGTGTCATGTTCATGCTAACTCCTGCTGATTTGCTAACACCATAGCCTGACCTCACTCCTCTCTGCCAGTAAGGTTAAAGGAGCATTTCATACATTTTGGCAATTGAAGTTTGGTATCAGGCCCAGTGTGTGAGTGTTTTATTATTGTGAAACCATTGTGAGAGTAATTCAGTACTAGGCTGTGGATTAAAAACAAGGGAAGTTAGATTAAATGTGTTTATGGGTTTAATTCTGAGCCTTCTCTTTCAGAGGGATGGGCTGACATTGCAGATGGTGTCTTGTAGCCATGCAGGTAAACAAAATAAACTCCCTAGAGAGGAATTAATATGCTACGGTGTATGTTTAGCAATCGTGACAGTGAAAGTTTTTTCTTCTGTATTTCAGACAGTCCCAGGTCAGCATCTGAAGCAGTTCCTGGATGGAGTGGGACCTTTTCCCGGAAACACCTTCTCTGGTGTAAAACTCAACAGGAAACAAGTAGATGATGACTTCCACAAAGTGAAAGATAAACTAATCAATGGCTTCTGTGACAACCTCACCATGCGGTTTGGCAACCTTGATGAGGGTGTCTTGAAGGCTGCTGCCACCATGTTTGACCTAAGCAACTGGCCTGAAGGCATCACTGACCTGGCCGCCTTTGGCCTGGCTGATTTTGAGACTTTTGTCACTCTCTTTCAGAAAACTGATGGGTTACAGGGAGCTTTGTGGAACACTGTATTCCCAAACACTCAATCTAAGTAACAAAACTTCTGAAAAAGCCAAATGAACTCAGATTTGTCATTTTTTTAGAACTCAACTATTAGGCTTTCCAATCATTTTTTCCTATTTTTGACAATAGTGGTTGCATTAAAAATCAATGTGAAATATGTCCTTATGTTGTGTTTTCAAACAAGAAAAAGTAAAACAAGAAAGGGTGGCTTGGAAAAAACTCAAATTAAAACTTAAATCTTTACAAAAAGAGGCAGCAAAGTTCTCCAAAATAACCGACCTGTTTGGCTGCGGTGTTGGTCGACAGGCTGAGGCCACTGGTGTTGCTAACGGCGAAGATGGAACTGGAGCCAGTGCCATTATAGCATCAAGACGCATTGGCCACCATGATGCGTGCTTGTATCTCAAAATGTGTTGTCCATTTTTCTGATATGTGACGCGGCATGTAATACCATGCCTTGCCAGCGGGGGTGATTATGCAAGCGACGTACTTGAAATTAACCACTTTTTGTTATTCACAGAAGAAGCAGATATGAAATATGGCGAGCGAGGAGGAAAAACTGTGCGAACTTGTACGGGCACACCCCTATTTATATGGCTGTTGTAGTGCCCTGCACTCTAATAAAATAGCAGTAGAAAATGCGTGGAAAGACATAGCGATGGCAATGGGAAAGAGCCCAAAACCGTAAAAAAAGACTGAAAGAACGTGAGGGACAAATTCGGATGTGCACACAAGAAGTGGGAGAAGGCCTGCAAAAGTGATGCGGGGCACATGGGTTTTGGGTACCGTCAGATTTTGAAACAGCTAAACTGGATGAATGAGCACATCAAACATAAGACTACTGAGTCCAATTTTTCGGTATGTAGGCTAGACTACAGTAATCAGTCAGTAGTACAAGGTGTGTGTGTGTGTGTGTGTGTGTGTGTGTGTGTGTGTGTGTGTGTGTGTGTGCGCGTGTGCGTGTGCGAGGCCGAGGCATAGCCTCTATGCATTTTATCCAGATATTTATGCACGTATGACAGGTGTACATTTCACATCTGTGTAGGCACTAGGTGAGGGAAACGATGAGGGCGACGCAGAGGATGATGATGAGGACGAGGAGGAAAGCGCCAGTCCTCAGGGAGATCAGGTAGATCAGGCAGCGTCATACATCGCTTGCGCAGCAGGGGGTATCATCCCTATCCCAGTCTACCTCTTCCCCACTTCCATCTCCCTTCAACCCTCCCATCACCACAAAACCAGTGGCTCTGACCTCTACTGTTAACTCACCATCTCACTCGATCACCCCAGCACCAGTGGCTTCTCAACCCCCTACCACCCCGATATCTGCCTCCCGTGGTAAAAGGAAGCGCGAGACCGACGCACCAACTAGTGATCCATGTGAGGTTGCCATCCTCGAGAGCCTGCTGGAGATATGGCAGTAGAGAGGGAGGGATAGAGAGAAGGAGAGAGAGCGGGAGAAAGAGAGGCAGAGAGAGAGGAGCGACATACATGTCACTTTTTGTAATTACCTGTGTACTTTTTTACAAGGTCTCCCACAGGAACAGAGCACTATATTGATGCGCGACATCAAACAACTGATGCTGCAGCACGAACCTTTGTAAATTATGGTTAGGCTGATATGCAGTCAGGCCTACAAGTTAGATTGATTAGGTTCATTTTGTGTTCTTTTTTAAAATTTGTTCAATATTTTCTTATCTTCAGACAAAAAAAATGTAGATGTAGCCTATCTTTTACCTGCTTGACAGTTTCAACTGTGACTCCAGTCTTCCTCAGAAGTGTCATCCGACGTGTTGCTGACGTGTCATTTATCAGCTGGCTGGCCAACAGACCTATCAGAATCTGTTGGGCCAGCCACAGCCCCACTGTTGGATGGTCTCTGGAGGAGGGAATCCCATGCACACCTGGGATTCCCTCCCCTCTGCTGGGCCGGTCAGCTGATAAATGACACGTCAGCAACACGTCGGATGACATTTCTGAGAAAGACTGGAGTCACAGTCAAAACTGTCAAGCAGGTAAAAGATACATCTCCTACATTTTTTTGTCTGAAGATAAGAAAATATTGAACCAAAAAGGCCTACATGTTATAAGCAGGTATTGTCATTTTTATGTTATGTTCACCCGTAATGTACCGGTGACTCTGCTACCCCCTACTGCGCAAGTGATGTTTTGCATTTCAAGTGTCACCAGTGTCGCTTGCGTTCAATGTTTTGATTATGAAAGGTAGTGCGTCGCTTGCTTGCGTTGCATGCCTCGTCTATGAAACGGCCAACTAGCCTACTAGGTATTGCATTAACCCTCCGGTCCCTCTTGTAAAAAATCACACCTGTCCCCTCCGGGATGTTTTTCGTCCTTGTTGAAAAACAACCCTAAAAATATTAAATATTAATATTTTTTTCTACTTTTTTTTTTTTTTGCTTAAATCTTTTAACCAACTCCTACTCAGATTATACATATCAAATATTCATTCATTTTGAGGATTTTTAACCCTTTATATGCCATTTTCTTTACATGAAGTCACTGTTACTTTCATTCATTCATTCATCTTCTAACCGCTTCATCCTCTTGAGGGTCGCGGGGGGACTGGAGCCTATCCCAGCTACATCGGGTGAGAGGCAGGGTACACCCTGGACAGGTTGCCAGACTATCACAGGGCTGACACATAGAGACAGACAACCATTCACGCTCACATTCACACCTACAGACAATTTAGAGTCACCAATTAACCTAGTCCCCAATCTGCATGTCTTTGGACTGTGGGAGGAAGCCGGAGTGCCCGAAGAGAACCCATGCTGACACGGGGAGAACATGCAAACTCCACACAGAAGGGCTCCCATGCCCGGGATCGAACCGGCAACCCTCTTGCTGTGAGGCGAGGGTGCTAACCACCACACCACCGTGCCGCCCCACTGTTACTTTAATGAAAAAAAAAAAGAATTATGAATTACTTTGTATATAATAAATGTTGGATGGATTTTTTTTTTCTAATTATCACAGTCTGGGATATGTGAATGATTAATAAACACACCAATTTTGATGCATTATTATTTTTTTGTGCAGTTTCAATTTTTCAATAAACACCGACACCTTTCCCCTTTGGGACGTTTTTCGTCCTTGTTGAAAAACAACCATAAAAATATTAAATATTAATATTTTTTTCTACTTTTTTTGCTTAAATATTTTAACCAACTCCTACTTGGATTATACATACCAAATATTCATTGTGTGTGTGTGTGTGTGTGTGTGTATGTATGAGAGAGAGAGAGAGAGAGAGAGAGAGAGAGAGAGAGAGAGAGAGAGAGAGAGATGGAGAAAACAGTAGTGTAACCTTGCAGCAACCTGCAGCTCATAATTTGCAATTTTTAGCTGCACAATTACACACATGCACATGCACACACACACACACACACACACACACAATATTTCTTTAGTATCTATACAGCCACAGCCCCAGACATCCATATCAACACTAACCTAGCATACAGGAAATTTTACTGCTTATTATTTAGTGTGTGTTTGCTCTACTGGGGAAGCAGGAGAAAATGTATGATTCAGCTGGATTTTAGTAAAAACTTCCATTCTGATCCCCTAACTCTGTAATGCATGACTAATATCATCAAATTCATGTTTCTAAGGATGTGATGAACAAATATGGAATTTATGGTTTTACAATTGGCTATATTTTCATATAGGGATTTGGCATTGTGTATTTTGAGTCCATGTACACACACACACACACACACACACAAACTAATATTGCAATATTTTTATACAGACCACACTGTCACATCCTTATGAGCACAGCAAGACCATTTTTTGATCTACTCTGCATTTGACCTCCCTGTTAGGGGCCTATAGTGCTTCAAGTGGCCAAACCAGGAATTGTATTGAAAAGACAGCAGGGCCCCAAAAATGGAAATTGACCCCACCTGTTTTTTAGGTCTCTCTAACCAACCTGACTGCCAGAGATAGAAAAAAATGACGTTTTTTATGTAAATTGAAGGGGAATCAAAAAATGTCGTTTTAATGGGTTACAATGGGGACGGTTTTCGTCTGAGAGGGCAAGGTGTCGTACAAGGTTGCCATTTGTGTATTTTAGGCCTGATTCAGGAGCGACTTTAAAATTTCAAAATATCACCAAAAATAAGGTTTCTGACCAAATGTCATGCTATATGCATGAACACAGCCAAAGTTATCAAAAAATAAAAACTGAAAAATCACTTAAAAAGGACATTTTCCGTCCGAGGGGGACCGGAGGGTTGAGTCATAATTTAAACCTGTCCTGAAAGAAAAAATATATATATTTTTTTAAAGATATTTTTTGGGGCATTTTTGCCTTTAAGTGATAGGACAGCCTAAGTGTGAAGGGGGAGAGAGAGAGGGTGAATGACATGCAGCAAAGGGCCACAGGCTGGAGGCTGGAGGCTGGAGTCGAACCCGGGCCGCTGCGGCAACAGCCTTGTATGTGGGGTGTCTGCTCTATCCACTAAGCTACCGACGCCCCACAATATGTGCTTGCTTTCTTCCTGTGGATGCATGCAATTAACTTTAGGTGGTGCTCCCAGTCCCAAGGACAATGAAGCTGAGGGACAGACTAACCCCAGTCGTGAGGAGGAGGAGGAGGAGGATGAGACCAGAAATATGATAGGTGCAATGTGAGGGCATAGCCTACTGTACATTACATTTTAGCCAGAAAACCTTTTTAGTAGTACTAATTGGGATTTTTTTGTTGTAGTAATAAGTTGACTAAAGGTTGAGTATAGGGCCTATTGCCCAATTTATACCTCCTTAGTTCATGGCCGTGAGCCATGGAGATATAAATTGGGATGGGCAGGGCAGGGCAGACAATTATATTGTACATAAAATTAGATGCATTAGGATAGAGTCATATGCTCTTATTTTAAGTTAAATAATAAGCACATAGCCATTTGTGGCCAATTCATTATTGCATTTATTTTATAGTCTGGAATTAAACAATAACTGCTGATTTTCTTATGCAGTTGATTCTGAGGACAGTGTTTGTGTAGTGTATACAAGCATATAGAGGATTATAGGTAGAAACGTGTGGGCCAGTGTGTGGGCCGGTGCATGGGCCAGTGTGTGGGCCGGTGCGCCTCAATGTCCTGGGCTGAATTTGTGTCCCAGTCTGCCCCTGGTTAGCGGTTAAGTATGCTAGCGCCAAACACTGCCGCTTACACTTCACCAGAACTACCAGCCACTTGATGAACCTGACTCTCCTCTGTTATACTGAAAGACACTTTAACAACAGATACATATGGTTGTATTGCTAAATAAATTCATAATCCAGATTTATTTTATTTAATCGTAGCGTTAGCTCATAATGTTAGCATTAGCGTTACCTTATTAACACTCCTTCAGCTACTGAAGCTCCATGTCTTCACCATTAGTGTGCACACGTTAGTTTGGAGAGGGAAAATGTATTTTTCTGAAAGGTTCAACAGAAAAAATGACTGCCTAAACTTTATCTCCTTTACAGCAAAGCGAGCAAAATGTCAAAGACCAAATGCAGCATACTCTGTATAATTCAGACCTGGCTACATTCAACACCAAATTAAAAACAGGCATACATAGCTTAGTACTGTGTAAGCTGTACCTACCAAACATTTTATAATAGTTAAGTAAAAAGGCTTTTAATGTGTGAATTATGTTGTGTGTATTTTTATTGTATTCTATTTTATGATTGTACACGCAGTTTGTGCACGCAGTTTCTGTCCAAGCTTGACCAAAGCCTGAACCATGACAGCAATTTTGGGCCGGGGTCTGATTAGGCTACATTTTTTCTCATTTCCTTGTAGGCTACATATTTGTCCATTCAGTAGGCTGACCAAACATCCTCTTTTGCCCGGACATGTCCACTTTTCACGTCCCATCCAGGGGTCTGTTATAAACTGATGATAATGTCCGGTTTTCTGTGTGTTTGTGTGTGTGTCTGTTAGAGTGCGGCACGGGCAGCATATTTCTGTCCGAACCCGAACCGAGCCCGACATTATTTAATGACCAAAGCACTGAGTTTGTGTCGCACAGTGGTTACAGGCTATTTAACAGGCCAGACATGCGCTGTGGGTGCTCAGGTGCGGAGAGGGAGACCTCCATGTTTGAGACGGGAGCGGAAGGCGGGAGGTCCGACGCTTCTAGCGAGAGGAGAGGGAGAAATAAAACAAAATAAGATAAAATAGGAAAACCTGTCTCCCTCTTTTATTTTATTTTCAGCGTTTAATCAAGGCGGAGGTGGGCGGCTGGAGGTCCGAGACTTCCAGCGAGGAGAGAGGTAGAAACAAACAGTCAATGTGTGTCTGTGTGTGTTATTTTCAGGTGTTGTCACGTAAATAACAGTGCCCAAGCAATAAGCAGGACAGACAATAGGATTTTATTTATTTTTATTTATACAATTTATAGCTACATTTTTGACCAAACCTGGCCCGGCCCGTCAGGTACCGTCAGGCTCAGATCGCCACACTCTAGTGTGTGTATGTGTCCCCTATTGGGGCCTATCTGAATTTCTGTCTTTGAGAGATATTATTTTGTAATATAACTGAATTTTCTATCCATACATATACATTTTGAATATATTAAAATTATAAGGCATCTTTGAGTAAACTGCAAGTATCATTTAAGTAGACTATGTCGTGGCCGGCCGAGTGTCCTCTTTTTTGGAAATCAAAATATGGTCACCCTACATTCAGATGTCACATTTTCAAAACAGTTCACACGAAGACCTACACTGAAAATCTCTGGCCAAATGACACATTTTATCTGCAAATGTTCTAAGTCTCACAAAACATTAAAAACATGCAATATAAGCAAACATCTCCATCAAGCAACACAAATGACTGTATTCTTTAAATCAATCATTACACAGTGGACAACAAAATACAAAATACAGCTAACAATATGAACCAGTTCAACCTTGTAGTAGTTTGTATTGTATGCCTGTGCCAGTTGTTTATTCTTTGCATAGTTACAGTGGGTATAATCTTCAGAAGGATCTGAAACTGGCAGAGCTGATCACTTTGGGGGAATTTAAGTCGATTTTAAAGGATCGTGAACTTAGCTCTTTTAGTCAGTGTGACTGTTTCTAATTTATTTTAAAGATGTACTCACATTATATTTGTTCTTTTCCTGGACCTTGTATTTCATGTTAATTGTATGACTCCTGGTTTTATTCATTTGTTGGGTATGACAGTTGTATATGTCTGTTTGTCCATGTTGTAACTTGTTACAATGTTGGATGCTGCCCTCTTGGCCAGGTCATTCTTGAAAAAGAGATTTTTTAATCTCAGTGAGGCTTTTACCTGGTTAAGTAGGCATGAACTGTATTCTTTTCTCCAAAGATGATTTTTACTAGACATACCACATCCTGCTGCACCTCTGCATGTGCCCTTCTTACCCTTTTTAAAATTACAAAAAATAAAAATAATTAAAGCTGCAAGCAGCGTTGGGAGGGACCTCGGCCCCCCGCCGTCGTCCCCCCATGCCGTCATCCCCCAGCTCAAGTTGTGTACATAAGCCATGTGACCTAATGAAACTTTGACGTGTGTGATGATCAAACAACACATCCATATTCAATTGAAATCATGTGACCTAGTGAAAGCTTGAGTGATATGTACCGGCTGTTGAGAGGGTCTAAGTGCAGCAAACAGAAACAAATATATACTAAGACCTACAAATGTTGAATTAATATCTGATAGTATACATATGTGACACTAATCATATGTGTATTATAACAGTAGAAGTATGACACACACAGACACAGACGGCCAAGTTAACGACATGCAGAGAGGGAGAGAAGGGAGAAAGAGGACAGAGGGGGGAGAAAGAGAGAGAGAAGGGGGGGGGGGGATAGGGAGTGGAGTGTGTGTGTGTGTGTGTGTGTGTCTCTGTGTGTCTGTGTGTGTCCGTGTCTGTCTGTGTGTGCCATACTTCTACTGTTATTACACACATATGATTGTTGTCACATATGTATACTATCAGATATTAATATATACTTCCCACATGTTGTTCCACAATAGCCAGAATCATAAGTCAAACTCAATTTTAAAAACTGTAAAGGGTTCTTATGAAGGTGGTGTGAGCGTATATTTTGAAAGTTATAGACATAAGCCATGTGACCTCATGAAACTTTGACATGTGTGATGATCAAATCAAACCTCTGTCATTTTTATATTTATTTGTTTTAATAACACTGTGCACAGGGATCAGACTGTCAGTCTGTCAAAGTACCTCCAAAATGTTTATTGCACATAATGTAGCTTACAACAACATTAATAAAAGTAATAATAATATTATAATTATAATTCTGGCAACTATAGTACAATATGTTGAATTAATATCTGATTGTATACATATGTGACACTAATCATATGTGTATAATAACAGTAGAAGTATGAGAAACACAGACAGACAGACATAGACGGCCGAGTTCTCAACATGCAGAGAGGGAGAGAAGGGAGAAAGAGGACAGAGGGGGGAGAGAGAGAGAGAGAGAGAGAGAGAGAGAGAGAGAGAGAGAGGGAGGGGGGATAGGGACTGGTGTGTGTGTGTGTGTGTGTGTGTGTGTGTGTGTGTGTGTGTGTGTGTGTCCGTTTCTGTCTGTGTGTGCCATACTTCTCCTGTTATTACACACATATGATTATTGTCACATATGTATACCATCAGATATTAATATATACTTCCCACATGTTGTACCACAATAGCCAGAATCATAAGTCAAACTCAATTTTAAAAACTGTAAAGGGTTCTTATGAAGGTGGTGTGAGCGTATATTTTGCAATTTGTAGACATAAGCCATGTGACCTAATGAAACTTTGACAGTTTGTGATAGAAGTTAACCTGCAAGACAGTGGAGCACAAAGGCTCTGAAGAAGAGGCCGAGTTACTGACATGCAGTAACAGGACACGAGAGAGAGAGAGAGAGAGAGAGAGATGGGGGGACAGGGAGGGAGAGAGAGAGAGTTTGCTGACATATTGACATATCTCACATGTTCACATACTTCCTGTTTGTGGCAGACAAAGTTACAGATTGCATGAAGTATACATAATGTTGTATGCATCAAAACACAGCATTTAATTTTTCTGTCAATTACATCAAAAGAAAGGTGTTTGATGAGACTACTGTGTTGTTGAATGTAACATTTCCTCAAAGATGTATATTCTTTCCTGATCTTTGTAACACTGTTACTGACTTGTACTTGAAATGAGGTGATTTACTGCAACCCTCCAGGTCAGTCTCTTGGGTTCAGAGACATAAAATTGATAAAATACATGGAAATACTTTTAAGGTCATTTTTAAAGTAATTTAAAACCTCATTTGTGTGTGACCACACACATACACACTTCACTCTGACACACAGACTGTCAGAGTGAAGCCTTTGTTATGCTAATTAAGGACTGCATGCAGCTCAGACAGAGCAGAATGGCTTGAAACTTTCTCAAACAAATGCTTCCAGATGCCAAACCGTGGGTCCCATCTTCAATCTGAAAACATCACCAGATAGATAAATTTGTTCTGAACGCAAACATATAAAGCTTGTATGTCTATGGACTGAAAAATGTCACCTTAATCACAGGTTTACAGTGTGTTGGCCCTCATCTTTTCTTCCAGAGATCATCATGAGGAGTTGTGTCCTGCACCTTCTAACGCTTCTAAAATCCAAACCGTTCAAGTTATGACAAAGTCCTTCACGAGTAATGTTCAGCAGGGGTAGAGCTGTAATTTGGGCAAGTTTGAAGCAGTTATGATAAACGGTGTAGGAGCAAATAATTTTTGATCGACAGAATTTGTGAAAAACGCCATCTTACATTCAAAGACCGACAGCTCACTTCCTGTTGGAGTTAGGTCAGGGGTTGCAGCGCGACATTTGTAGGTCTTTATGAGACGAACGAGACAGTTTTGGTTTGGTCTTTCTAAGTGGTTCCTACCAGTCGCACCGGGCATTTTAGTGTGTCTAGGTGGCACAACAAATCCTCAGGAGGTTTTGGCGCACATCACCTGAAACGCGTCATAACATCCAAACCAGTCGAGGATTGAAAAAGTTACGCACAATAATTGATAAGGACACGTTGAAGAATAATGTGTGCGAGTTTGAAGCTGAATCGATAAACGGTGTCGGACTATTTGATTTTTAAAGCCATTTTTTTTGAGAGGAAAACTCTTATTTTGAAAGGGAAATATCTCACTTCCTGTTGGAGTTAGGTCATGGGTGCGAGCGCGTGATTTGTAGGTCTTGATGAGACGAACGAGGCTGTTTTGGTTTGATCTTCCTACAACGTTCCTACTGGCTGCAGCAGCCATTTTTGTGTTTCTAGGTGGCGCTAGAGAGCCCATTTTGGCACTTTTCAGATTAATTTCATCAGTTTATAAAATTTTTCGCCAGTCCTGACAGGCATACCAATTTTGGTGAGTTTTCGAGCATGTTTAGGGGGTCAAATTCCAGTTGAAAGTCGCGTACGCTGAAAGAAAGAAAGAAACAATAATAATAATAATAATAATAAACACTACAAGAACAAGAGGGTCCTCACCCTTCAGCCGAGGTCCCTAATTAAAGCTGCAAGCAGCGTTGGGAGGGACCTCGGCCCCCCGCCGTCGTCCCCCCACGCCGTCATCTCCCAGCTCAAGTTGTGTACATAAGCCATGTGACCTAATGAAACTTTGACATGTGTGATGATCAAACAACACATCCATATTCAATTGAAATCATGTGACCTAGTGAAAGTTTGAGTGATGTGAACTGGCTGCTTTGAGGATCTAGGTGCAGCAATCACACACAAATATATACTAGTTAATGTCAGTGGAGAAAGTGAGCAGGACTACATATATTCCCATTCTTCATGAGTTAAAAGACTTTCACCAGGACATCTTGTATTTACAGGTTTTTGGTATCAGGCATTTCTTTCAGAGTTTTAGGAATGAGTTTGGTAAATGTTATACTGTCATGTCTGTGTGACCACACACACACACACACACACACACACACACACACACACACACACACACACACACACTTCACTCTGGTTTGCTATGTAAACATTATACTGCAAATATAACAATGCATAACTACAAACAAAATTTTAACACAATACCAGAACATTACCATGGAAAAATCATGAATTATAAAGGACAGTGAATAACAAAAGACAATGATTTTTACAAAGACTCATCAGTTATTAAACAAAATAGCTTGTAATTTTTCATATATCATTTCCTCAAAGAAATAGATTCTTTCCTATGATTGACTTGCACTTGAAATTATGTAATTTGCTCTAACCCTCCACGTCAATCACTTGAATTAAGAGAAATCAAATTAGTGCAAATAAATGGAAATACATTTATGGTAATTTTTGCAATAATTTAAAACCTCTTCATCTGTTAAAAGCTTGGGTATACAACTAATGTATGCAATCATTGTCAAGCTCAATGTCACATGTAAAGGGTGTTTTTGAAGGTATTGTGAGCTTATATTTCGAAAATTCCTCACACATCACACTATCCAGGCACCGCTGTGATAGAAGTCAACCTGCGAGACACTGGAGCACAAAGGCTCTGGAGAAGAGGCCGAGTTACTGACATGCAGTATGGCCGAGTTAGTGACATGCAGTAACAGGACACGAGACAGAGAGATGGGGACAGGGAGGGAGAGAGAGAGAGTTTGCTGACATTTTGACATATCTCACATGTTTACTTACTTCCTGTTTTTGGAAGACAAAGTTACAGATTGCACTCAGTATACATAATGTTATATTCATCAAAAGACTACATTTAATTTTTCTGTCAATTACATCAAAAGAAAGGTGTTTGATGAGACTACTGTGTTGTTCAATGTAACATTTCCTCAAAGATGTATATTCTTTCCTGATCTTTGTAACACTGTTACTGACTTGTACTTGAAATGAGGTGATTTACTGCAACCCTCCAGGTCAGTCTCTTGGTTTCAGAGACATAAAATTGATAAAATACATGGAAATACTTTTAAGGTCATTTTAAAGTAATTTAAAACCTCATGTGTGTGTGACCACACACATACACACTTCACTCTGACACACAGACTGTCAGAGTGAAGCCTTTGTTATGCTAATTAAGGACTGCATGCAGCTCACACACAGAGCAGAATGGCTTGAAACTTTCTCAAACAAATGCTTCCAGATGCCAAACCGTGGGTCCCATCTTCAATCTGAAAACATCACCAGATAGATAAATTTGTTCTGAACGCAAACATATAAAGCTTGTATGTCTATGGACTGAAAAATGTGTCACCTTAATCACAAGTTTACAGTGTGTTGGCATTCATCTTTTCTTCCAGAGATCATCATGAGGAGTTGTGTCCTGCACCTTCTAACGCTTCTAAATTCCAAACCGTTCAAGTTATGACAAAGTCCTTCACAAGTAATGTTCAGCAGGGGTAGAGCTGTAATTTGTGCAAGTTTGAAGCAGTTATGATAAACGGTGTAGGAGCAAATAATTTTTGTTCGACAGAATTTGTGAAAAACGTCATCTTACATTCAAATAACAACAGCGCACTTCCTGTTGGAGTTAGGTCAGGGGTTGCAGTGCGACATTTGTAGGTCTTGATGTGACGAACGAGACAGTTTTGGTTTGGTCTTTCTAAGTGGTTCCTACCCGTCACAGCGTGCATTTTCGTGGGTCCAGGTGGCACAACAAATCCTCAGGAGGGTTGGGAGCACATCACCTGTAACACGCCATTATATCCAAACCATTTGAGGATTGAAAAAGTTACGCACAATAATTGATAAGGACACGTTGAAGAATAATGTGTGCGAGTTTTTTGTTATACTAATTAAGGACTGCATGCAGCTCACACACAGAGCAGAATGGCTTGAAACTTTCTCAAACAAATCCTTCCAGATCCCAAACCATGGGTCCCATCTTCAATCTGAAAACATCACCAGATAGATAAATTTGTTCTGAACGCAAAAATATAAAGCTTGTATGTCTATGGACTGAAAAATGTCACCTTAATCACAGGTTTACAGTGTGTTGGGAGTGAGAGAAGGGAGAAAGAGGACAGAGGGGGGAGAGAGAGAGAGAGAGAGAGAGAGAGAGAGAGAGAGAGAGAGAGAGAGAACAGGGAGTGGAGTGTGTGTCTGTCTGTCTGTCTGTGTGTGCCATACTTCTACTGCTATTGTAGACATATGATTATTGTCATATGTACACCATCAGATATTAATATATACTTCCCACATGTTGTACCACAATAGCCAGAATCATAAGTCAAACTCAGTTTTAAAAACTGTAAAGGGTTCTTATGAAGGTGGTGTGAGCGTATATTTTGCAATTTGTAGACATAAGCCATGTGACCTAATGAAACGTTGACATGTGTGATGATCAAATCAAACCTCTGTCGTTTTTATATTTATTTGTTTTAATAACACTGTGCACAAGGACCAGACTGTCAGTCTGTCAGATCAGCTCTGAAATGTTTAATGCTCATAATATGTAGGTCTTATTGTTTACATTTTAAAAATCTTTATGACGCTTCAAAGACGTACTATCAATGACTAATAATCTCTATCAATGATGTTATTAGTCACACTGATGGAACATAATTCCTATAGCCTAATATTGCAAATTATTTGTTAATATTTCTGAGTGAGCAATGGTGCAACATTGCAGAGTCTTTAAATTTACTACATCTGTAACTGAAATACTGTCACTGAATGCTGTTGAGTCAAGAAACAAATATCGATCAATCAATCAATCAATATCACAAATGACAATTTGCCTCACAGGGCTTTACAGCATACAACATCCCTCTATCCTCAGGACCCCATGAGACAGAAGGGAGACAGAGAGAGATGCAGGAGAGATGATCATGACAGTAGCTTACAACAACATTAATGAAAGCAATAATATTAAAATTATAATTCTAGCAATTGTGGTACAATATGTTGAATTAATATCTGATAGTATACATATGTGACAATAATCATATGTGTATAATAACAGTAGAAGTATAACACACACAGACATAGACGACCGAGTTAGACATGCAGAAAGGGACAAAAGGGAGAAAGAGGACAGAGGGGGGAGAGAGAGAGAGACAGAGAAAGAGAGAGAGGGGGGGTGCAGGGAGTGGAGTGTGTGTACAATATGTTGAATTAATATCTGATTGTATACATATGTGACACTAATCATATGTGTATAATAAAAGGGAGTGGAGTGTGTGTGTGGGTGTCTCTCTGTCTGTGTTTCTCTGTGTGTCCGTGTCTGTCTGTGTGTGCCATAATTCTACTGTTATTATACACATATGATTATTGTCACATATGTATGACAAAGTTTTAGGAATGAGTTTGGTAAATGTTATACTGTCATGTCTGTGTGACCACACACACTTCACTCTGACAGTGTGTCAGAGTGAAGCCTTTGTTATGCTAATTGATGAGAGCTGCATCTCACACACAGAGCAGAATGGCTTGAAACTTTCTCAAACAAATCCTTCCAGATTCCAAACCGTGGGTCCCATCTTCAATCTGAAAGCATCACCAGATAGATAAATTTGATCTGAACGCAAACATATAAAGCTTGTATGTCTATGGACTGAAAAATGTCACCTTAATCACAAGTTTACAATGTGTTGGCCCTCATCTTTTCTTCCAGAGATCATCATGAGGAGTTGTGTCCTGCACCTTCTAACGCTTCTTAAATCCAAACTGTTCAAGTTATGACAAAGTCCTTCACAAGTAATGTTCAGCAGGGGTAGAGCTGTAATTTGTGCAAGTTTGAAGCAGTTATGATAAACGGTGTAGGAGCAAATAACTTTTGTTCGACAGAATTTGTGAAAAACGTCACCTTACATTCAAATAACATCACTCACACACACACAGGCTTGTGTCTGTCAGAGTGAAGCCATTGTTATGCTAATTAATGACCATGTCATTAGGTGACTTCAAGCTCAGTTTGACTAATAACTAATGATAACAAAATCAGCAGGAGGCATTTCACACTACAGCAGCAACACAACCTCACATGTCACCAGCCAGGCACCGCTGTGATAGAAGTTAACCTGCTGCACATTTCTTTGTTACTCAGGACTGTCTTAAGTTACTGAATTTTTGCAGATCAGTCATTTCTTTGAGCATCACTTTTTGTCTTAACGTTCAAATATTACACTGCACAAATTCATCCTCAGCTCAAATCAAACCTTTGTCGTTTTAAAATTTATTTGATTTAATAACACTGTGCACAAGGATCAGACTGTCAATCTGTCATAGCAGCTCCCAAATGTTTATTGCACATAATGTAGCTTACAACAACATTAATAAAAGTAATAATATTATAATTATAATTCTGGCAACTATAGTATAATATGTTGAATTAATATCTGATTGTATACATATGTGACACGAATCATATGTGTATAATAACAGTAGAAGTATGAGAAACACAGACAGACAGACATAGACGGCCGAGTTCTCAACATGCAGAGAGGGAGAGAAGGGAGAAAGAGGACAGAGGGGGGAGAGAGAGAGAGAGAGAGAGAGAGAGAGAGAGAGAGAGAGAGAGAGAGAGAGAGAGAGAGAGAGAGAGGGGGGATAGGGAGTGGTGTGTGTGTGTGTGTGTGTGTGTGTGTGTGTGTGTGTGTGTGTGTGTGTCCGTTTCTGTCTGTGTGTGCCATACTTCTCCTGTTATTACACACATATGATTATTGTCACATATGTATACCATCAGATATTAATATATACTTCCCACATGTTGTACCACAATAGCCAGAATCATAAGTCAAACTCAATTTTAAAAACTGTAAAGGGTTCTTATGAAGGTGGTGTGAGCGTATATTTTGCAATTTGTAGACATAAGCCATGTGACCTAATGAAACTTTGACAGTTTGTGATAGAAGTTAACCTGCAAGACAGTGGAGCACAAAGGCTCTGAAGAAGAGGCCGAGTTACTGACATGCAGTAACAGGACACGAGAGAGAGAGAGAGAGAGAGAGAGAGAGAGAGAGAGATGGGGGGACAGGGAGGGAGAGAGAGAGAGTTTGCTGACATATTGACATATCTCACATGTTCACATACTTCCTGTTTGTGGCAGACAAAGTTACAGATTGCACGAAGTATACATAATGTTGTATGCATCAAAAACACAGCATTTAATTTTGCTGTCAATTACATCAAAAGAAAGGTGTTTGATGAGACTACTGTGTTGTTGAATGTAACATTTCCTCAAAGATGTATATTCTTTCCTGATCTTTGTAACACTGTTACTGACTTGTACTTGAAATGAGGTGATTTACTGCAACCCTCCAGGTCAGTCTCTTGGGTTCAGAGACATAAAATTGATAAAATACATGGAAATACTTTTAAGGTCATTTTTAAAGTAATTTAAAACCTCATTTGTGTGTGACCACACACATACACACTTCACTCTGACACACAGACTGTCAGAGTGAAGCCTTTGTTATGCTAATTAAGGACTGCATGCAGCTCACACACAGAGCAGAATGGCTTGAAACTTTCTCAAACAAATGCTTCCAGATGCCAAACCGTGGGTCCCATCTTCAATCTGAAAACATCACCAGATAGATAAATTTGTTCTGAACGCAAACATATAAAGCTTGTATGTCTATGGACTGAAAAATGTCACCTTAATCACAGGTTTACAGTGTGTTGGCCCTCATCTTTTCTTCCAGAGATCATCATGAGGAGTTGTGTCCTGCACCTTCTAATGCTTCTAAAATCCAAACCGTTCAAGTTATGACAAAGTCCTTCACAAGTAATGTTCAGCAGGGTTAGAGCTGTAATTTGTGCAAGTTTGAAGCAGTTATGATAAACGGTGTAGGAGCAAATAATTTTTGATCGACAGAATTTGTGAAAAACGCCATCTTACATTCAAAGACCGACAGCGCACTTCCTGTTGGAGTTAGGTCAGGGGTTGCAGCGCGACATTTGTAGGTCTTTATGAGACGAACGAGACAGTTTTGGTTTGGTCTTTCTAAGTGGTTCCTACCCGTCGCACCGGGCATTTTAGTGTGTCGAGGTGGCACAACAAATCGTCAGGAGGTTTTGGAGCACATCACCTGAAACGCGCCATAACATCCAAACCAGTCGAGGATTGAAAAAGTTACGCACAATAATTGATAAGGACACGTCGAAGAATAATCTGTGCGAGTTTGAAGCCGATACGATAAACGGTGTCGGACTAGTTGATTTTTAAAGGAATTTTTTTTTTTTGAGGAAAACTCTTATTTTGAAAGGGAAATATCTCACTTCCTGTTGGAGTTAGGTCATGGGTGCGAGCGCGTGATTTGTAGGTCTTGATGAGACGAACGAGGCTGTTTTGGTTTGATCTTCCTACGACGTTCCTACTGGCTGCAGCGGCCATTTTAGTGGTCTAGACTGATAGGTGGCGCTACAGAGCCCATTTTGGCACTTTTCAGATTAATTTTTTCATTTTATAAAATTTTTCGCCAGTCCTGACATGCGTGCCAATTTTGGTGAGTTTTGGAGCATGTTTAGGGGGTCAAATTCCAGTTGAAAGTCGCGTACGCTGAAAGAACTAATAATAATAATAATAATTAAAGCTGCAAGCAGCGTTGGGAGGGACCTCGGCCCCCCGCCGTCGTCCCCCAGCTCAAGTTGCAGACGTAAGCCATGTGACCTAATGAAACTTTGACATGTGCGATGATCAAACAACACACACACAAACACACACAGGCCTGTGTCTGTCAGAGTGAAGCCATTGTTATGCTAATTAATGACCACGTACTTAGGTGACAGCACAGGCACTTCAAGTTCAGTTTGACTAATGACTAATGATAACAGAATCAGCAGGACGCATTTGACACCACAGCAGCAACACAACCACACATGTCACACTATCCAGGCACCGCTGTGATAGAAGTTAACCTGCAAGACAGTGGAACACAAAGGCTCTGGAGAAGAGGCCGAGTTACTGATATGCAGTACGGCAGTTAGTGACAAGCAGAGAGGGAGAGAAGGGAGAGAGAGGAGAGAGGGGGGAGAAAGAGAGACAGAGAGAGAGAGGGGGGAGAGGGAGTGGAGTGTTTGTGTGTGTGTGAGTGTTATTGTGTCGCTAAAATTTGCAAATTATGAGCTGCAGGTTGCTCTAAGGTTACATTATTTTTTTTCTCCATGTCTCTCTCTCTCTCTCTCTCTCTCTGTCTCTCTCTCTCTCTCTCTCTCTCTCTGTCTATCTTTCTCTCCCTGTCTTTCTCTCTCATACATACACCCACAATTAATATTTGGTATGTATACTCTGACTAGGAGTTAAAAATCAAAAAAAAAAAAAAAATATTTTTATGGTTGTTTTTCAACAAAGACAAAAAAAAGTCCTGAAGGGGAACAGTGTCTATTTTTTATTGAAAAATAGAAACTGCCCCCAAAAATGATAATGCATCAAAATTGGTGTTGTTATTTATCATTCACATATCACAGACTGTGATAAATAAAATAAAAAAATCCATCCAACATTTATTATATAGTTAATCTTAATTCATGTTTTTTTTTCATTAAAGTAACAGTGACTTCATGTAAATAAAATGGCAAATAAATTGTGAAAATCCTCAAAAGGAATGAATATTTGAGATGCATAATCTGAGTACAACTTGGTTAAAAGATTTAAGCAAAAAAATGTAGAAAAATATTAAAATTTAATATTTTTAGTTGTCCACACCGTTCCAAAGGGACAGGTGTGATTTTTATAAGATGTCCAGGGTTAAAAATGCAAGGTTCTTATGAAGGTGGTGTGAGCTCATAATTTGAAACTTGTAGACACAAGCCATGTGACCTAATGAAACTTTGACATGTGTGATGATCAAACAACACATCCATATTCATTTGAAATCATGTGACCTAGTGAAAGCTTGAGTGATGTGTACTGGCTGCTTTGAGGATCTAAGTGCAGCAAACAGACACAAATATATACTAAGACCTACAAATGTTGAATTAAAATCTGATTGTATACATATGTGACACTAATAATATGTGTATAATAACACTAGAAGTATGACACACACAGACAGACAGACATAGACAGTTCTCAACATGCAGAGAGGGAGAGACGAGAAAGTGGACAGAGGAGGAGAGAGAGAGGGGGGATAAGGAGTGGAGTGTGTGTGTGTGAGTGTGTGTGTTTGTCTGTGTGTGTCTGTGTGCCATACTTCTGCTGTTATTATACACATATGATTATTGTCACATATGTATACTATCAGATATTAATACATACTTCCCACATGTTGTACCACAATAGCCAGAATCATAAGTCAAACTCAGTTTTAAAAACTGTAAAGGGTTCTTATGAAGGTGGTGTGAGCATATATTTTGCAATTTGTAGACATAAGCCATGTGACCTAATGAAACGTTGACATGTGTGATGATCAAATCAAACCTCTGTCGTTTTATATTTATTTGTTTTAATAACACTGTGCACAAGGACCAGACTGTCAGTCTGTCAGATCAGCTCTGAAATGTTTAATGCTCATAATATGTAGGTCTTATTGTTTACATTTTAAAAATCTTTATGACGCTTCAAAGACGTACTATCAATGACTAATAATCTCTATCAATGATGTTATTAGTCACACTGATGGAACATAATTCCTATAGCCTAATATTGCAAATTATTTGTTAATATTTCTGAGTGAGCAATGGTGCAACATTGCAGAGTCTTTAAATTTACTACATCTGTAACTGAAATACTGTCACTGAATGCTGTTGAGTCAAGAAACAAATATCGATCAATCAATCAATATCACAAATCACAATTTGCCTCACAGGGCTTTACAGCATACAACATCCCTCTATCCTCAGGACCCCATGAGACAGAAGGGGAGACAGAGAGAGATGCAGGAGAGATGATCATGACAGTAGCTTACAACAACATTAATGAAAGGAATAATATTAAAATTATAATTCTAGCAATTGTGGTACAATATGTTGAATTAATATCTGATAGTATACATATGTGACAATAATCATATGTGTATAATAACAGTAGAAGTATAACACACACAGACATAGACGACCGAGTTAGACATGCAGACAGGGAGAAAAGGTAGAAAGAGGACAGTGGTGGAGAGAGAGAGAGAAAGAGAGAGAGGGGGGGTGCAGGGAGTGGAGTGTGTGTACAATATGTTGAATTAATATCTGATTGTATACATATGTGACACTAATCATATGTGTATAATAAAAGGGAGTGGAGTGTGTGTGTGTGTGTGGGTGTCTGTCTGTCTGTGTGTCCGTGTCTGTCTGTGTGTGCCATAATTCTACTGTTATTATACACATATGATTATTGTCACATAAGTATGACAAAGTTTTAGGAATGAGTTTGGTAAATGTTATACTGTCATGTCTGTGTGACCACACACACTTCACTCTGACAGTGTGTCAGAGTGAAGCCTTTGTTATGCTAATTAAGGACTGCATGCAGCTCAGACACAGAGCAGAATGGCTTGAAACTTTCTCAAACAAATCCTTCCAGATGCCAAACCGTGGGTCCCATCTTCAATCTGAAAACATCACCAGATAGATAAATTTGTTCTGAACGCAAACATATAAAGCTTGTATGTCTATGGCCTGAAAAATGTCACCTTAATCACAAGTTTACAGTGTGTTGGCCCTCATCTTTTCTTCCAGAGATCATCATGAGGAGTTGTGTCCTGCATCTTCTAACGCTTCTAAAATCCAAACCGTTCAAGTTATGACAAAGTCCTTCACAAGTAATGTTCAGCAGGGGTAGAGCTGTAATTTGTGCAAGTTTGAAGCAGTTATGATAAACGGTGTAGGAGCAAATAATGTTAGATCGACAGAATTTGTGAAAAACGCCATCTTACATTCAAAGACCGACAGCTCACTTCCTGTTGGAGTTAGGTCAGGGGTTGCAGCGCGACATTTGTAGGTCTTTATGAGACGAACGAGACAGTTTTGGTTTGGTCTTTCTAAGTGGTTCCTACCCGTCGCACCGGGCATTTTAGTGTGTCTAGGTGGCACAACAAATCCTCAGGAGGTTTTGGCGCACATCACCTGAAACGCGTCATAACATCCAAACCAGTCGAGGATTGAAAAAGTTACGCACAGTAATTGATAAGGACACGTTGAAGAATAATGTGTGCGAGTTTGAAGCCGATACGATAAACGGTGTCGGACTAGTTGATTTTTAAAGGAATTTTTTTTTTTGAGGAAAACTCTTATTTTGAAAGGGAAATATCTCACTTCCTGTTGGAGTTAGGTCATGGGTGCGAGCGCGTGATTTGTAGGTCTTGATGAGACGAACGAGGATGTTTTGGTTTGATCTTCCTACGACGTTCCTACTGGCTGCAGCGGCCATTTTTGTGTTTCTAGGTGGCGCTAGAGAGCCCATTTTGGCACTTTTCAGATTAATTTTCAGGCCGAGGTCCCTAATTAAAGCTACAAAAACAATAGGGTCCTCGCCCTTTCAGGCCGAGGTCCCTAATAATAATAATAATAATAATAATAATAAACACTACAAGAACAAGAGGGTCCTCGCCCTTTCAGGCCGAGGTCCCTAATAATAAACACTACAAGAACAAGAGGGTCCTCGCCCTTTCAGGCCGAGGTCCCTAATAAAACAAAAGTTATCCTTAATCTTATTCTTGTGTGCAGGTGTATGAACTGTGTTGCACTACAGTAAGCATTCATTATGGTACTATTATGGTAGCTTTGTGCTGAATTATTAGTCTTGTTTTCACACTTTCCAAATCAGAAATGCTGAATATTGCTCTCCTGTCTTTACACGCCTTTGCCCTTTTTGATCCAAATCTTTTATGGATGGGTACTGATTGCTGGTTGAAGAGTCATGCAAAGAAGTTTCACACAAGTGCATCAGAGATACATAATTATGCAAGTAATTTCTATCAGCTGTGAATAGATGTAACAAAATCGGGGAGTGCGGCAAAATGTTTTGTAATGTTGTTTAAACAGAATGCGCCTTTTTCGGGGCAATGGGGCGCGTGAGCAGGTAACAAAACGTAGCTCAGTGTGTGACGTAAACAGTGATGTGGGAGGGAAGCTGTGGCTGGTCAGTCCTTCAGCAATTCTCCCCTAAGTCAGCCCATTCATCACCGTTCCTGTCATCTGACGGTTAATTGCCTCTTTGTATGCGAGGATAAGGAGGGTGCGCAATTCCTTGTCTCCTCAGTTGCTCATCTTTACAGTGTCTGTCAGGTTGGCGTTTCCCTCTTGCTACTAGCTGCTCTCTAATTCCTGCTATCAGCTGTTTCCTGCTTATCCACCGCCAGGGGGTTGTTCGCACAGCATCATCAACAGCTCCTCCCAAAAGTCTTCAACAGCCCCTCCCATTGCGGAAGGCCACCTCGGTCTTTTTAAACTGAAAGGGTTCCGCCAATATGACTACCCTACAAGGTAGAAAATTGGGCACCTTGGATCAACTTGCCAATCTGGCTCTGTGTGTCTCAACGCTCGCAGCTTGTTGGCAAAATGGCCCAACATTCGCAGAAAATCTGGCAGTGTATCAGGGGCTAATGTAATAGTTTTGGGTCTTTCCATGAGATTTGTCTTAACTATTTTGCAAAAGGGTGTGAAAAATATGTGAAACACATGGAAACGTGTTAAGACATTTGCAAGAGACTTCTGCTGTGCTAAGAAGAATATGATGAAGAGCAAGTGGATCCCAGTTTCATTGAGCTTGTCTTAGCAATTGCAAAAAACTATAAAAACCCAAATTTCTACTATAAAAATATATTTTATATTTCTTTAATGTTAAAACATTTATTACAAGCTAAGGGCTGATATGTTTCCTCACACCACTTCTCCCTCTTCTCTTTCTTCTGTTAAATGGTCAATGGACTGCACTTGTATTGTGCTTTTCTAGTCCTTTGACCACTCAAAGCACTTTTCCACCACACGTCACATTAACCCATTCACACACTGGTGTGGCCAAGGCTACTACACATGGTGCCACCTGTTACTCAGTAACCATTCCTTCCTCCCAATAGCTGTTCCAACCATGGAACATGGAATTTGGGCTTCAGTATCTTGTCCAAGGATACTTCAACATGCAGACAGGAGGAGCTGGTCATTGAACCACTGATCTTATGATTAGTGAACGACCCGCTCTACCTCTGAGCCACAGCTGCCCCGAGTCTGTTGTCTCTTGCATGACAAGTGTGGAAGAATGGACTGCAGCCCTCGGTGTGTTAAGTGTGCCCAGATGATGATCATCCCTTTTCACAGCATGTTTTTCACATTTCTCCCACTGCTGGGGAGGCAGAAGCCCATATTGCATCATATTGTTAAGTATTTTTTTAAGCCACAACATGTTTGATATAACAACATGGGTAGCAGGTGAATAACAGCAGCCTGAGGCCAATGGGACATGTTATTAGTAGTCTATGTTTAACAGTGCCTCCATGGATAAAACACAAACTAGCAAAGCAGAGGCTGATATTAAATCCCTCTTCCTGCAGATGAAGTTGAACTCAGCACTAATCTTTGCCAAGGTCATAGCAGAGAGAAACGACATTAACGCCAGCTTCAAGATTGTATTGACTGTAGGCCAGGACTGCTGTGATTTGGCAATAAACCCACATGTATTGCATTACAGATGGAAAGAAACACAAAGATAAAGAGAAATAAAAGAATTAAAAGGAAGGAAATAAAATTATTTGTAAGATACCCATAAAATTACACATTTAATCAAATACAAGTCAAGGATAGCCTTAAATGTGTATAGTATGTATGTATGCATGTATGTCTAGTTATTCTATAGTTGCTCTTTGTAATTAATATTAAAAGGACATTTACATAAAACTAATTGCCATGGATGTGTTTGAGTTTGCAGGCCTGATTTGGGTTACTGCTGTATCAAGTGTATCAAATGTGCATCAAACCTGATCCACTTTGCGTACGTTGTGTATCAGGTTCTCATAATTTGGTTTGTGGTTGATACTGGAGCCTTGGTATGTGAGGTGACATAAAAATAAGAATTATACTGCAGATATTCCCTGGTCTCTCATCAACATAAAGTGATCCTGAAGGAAGCTCTGAGATTTAAAGGAATACTCCGATAATTTGGGAGTTTGCCCTTTCCTATCATTTTCATAGTGAGACAACATGATCAATATCTTTTTTGTGTCTGTAAGTCCAGTGGGTCTCAGTGGTTAGCATTGCGGCTTAGCTTAGCGAATTGCACCATGATTGCATGTGATTTTTGTCATGTGTTATCCTATATCTTTCTTTTTTTGTTTCTGTAAATCCCTAATGATGTTTAGGATATACACATACAACTGTCCGTTTCATTTTTTCCCTCTATTCCCCACTCCAAACTGACCAATACACACCTACTACATTTGAAACTGAGTTTCTATTCTGAGCTTTGGAGGCCTGTATCTCTGTGACGGCTTGGCTGATTTGAGTGATTGACACCTGGTTTGATTCATTAGAGCCAATAGAATGACACTATACCCACAAAAATGAGATTGACAGCACTGTAAGCCAATCAGAGTCAGCAGAGTCCATTGTGGGGCGATGCCGGCAGCTGTGAGTGGTCATTGTTATGCTTCCCCTGGAACCTCCAGCTGGCAAGTTTTTCTGCCCGGATTCATTTGAATGACGGACAACATCACGGTAAATGGGAATGAAGCGTGATTTAACAGCAGAATGAGCTTTTCACGGCAAAAACAAAGTAAGAGAGATATTACAAATATATTTTGGCGAAAAGATTTCTGTTGTTGTTGTTCTTTGGCCTCTAGCTCTCTGATGCTTTGGTGTAGCATGCTTTGGTGCATATGTTCGGAAACAGCGGAGTCTCAGCTTTCATTTGAGATGAATGGCGTGTGTTTTGCATAACGTGTGGTCGAGTCAGAGCCCAAAATATACCGAGTGGGTCGGGATATCGATGCTGTATGGAGTTGGATTTGTTGTTGTTTATTTAGTTGTTGTTTGAGCTGTGTTTGGGGCAGGTTCTGCTGTTTAATTTGATGTGCAACATCACTATATTCTTTGTGATCAGTGTATTATTTCACACTGTGCTTGCAAAGTCGCTTTCAAAGGCTTAACAGATTTCACAGAAAATGCCGCACACTCCTCTTACTCAGCTTCACAATTACTATAAATATTGATACTGTGCAAAAGCAGTGTGCAGGATTTCCTGCTCAAACTCTCAAGCAATATATTTTTCAATGCACCTGATTCTGAAATAGTTGGATGTGCAAATATCTGTCTTCAAACTCACCAGGATGATGAAATCGACTCACCAGTCTGTAAACACTCCTTTTGCCGACTTCTAGCCAACTAGCTGCTATCTAGGCAGGTCAAGGTTTTTAAAAGTAAACATCATTAAAGGCTCTCTAAGTCCTCCTAAGCTGAGCGGAGCCTGAGCTGCCTACAGAGACCGGACTTTATCACAGCATATTCAGAGGACATGTAGCTAGCGGATAGTGAGGAGATGTTTGCTGTATGTGACAAAAACTTTCCAAGATTAAGAAGACTTAGAGAGCCTTTAAACATGCAATATATAATTTTCTGCCGCTAGGGGTCTCAAACCAAAACAATAACAGAAGACGGAGTTGGATGACGTCAGGAAGTAGCGTGGGATCATGGGAGTTGTAGTTATATAACAGATACAGATCTAACGTTCCTCACTCCGTGTAACTGAAACCGACCGTGGCAGTTTTTTTGGCAGAGCGAGCTTCAGTAGCAGAGAAATGCTCATGGACGAGGTATATTACTGAAGTTCTATTCAATTTATGTTTCACTTTATGCAAATGGGGTCCGTCGGCTGGTGTAGCAGCCCGAGCCGATCTGGTACCTTCACCGGATCGTCAAACTCTGATCTAACTATCAGTAGTAACGTTACTTAGGCTGGCCAAACGTCCTCTTTTGCCCGGACGTGTCCACTTTTCACGTCCCGTTTTTTATTTATTTACTGATTATAATGTCCGGTTTTCCGTGTGTTAAAGTCATGGCTCTCTTTTTTAGCGACTGTCTCGCTAACCTCAGTTATTTACACTCTATTCAGAAATGCTACTTACTTTGGCTGAGCGGTTAGCAATCTGCTAGTTATTTGAGCAAACTGCTAGTTACTTAGCTTTACAGTTAGCGATGGCTTCTCCCTCTCTGCTGCTCTCTCTTGCTCAGTGCGTCTTATGTTTAGCTATTCCTCTGCCTCTTTTATAAATGCAGTTCATTTACCGGCATCAGCTCAGCATTATAGAAACCTATCGTTAGATGTTGTGGTTAGCCAGCCTCCGCTCCACACCGCTCCGCAGCGGAGGCCGCTGGCCGGAGTGCTGGTGCCCCGGCGGGCAGCAGTGCTTGCAATACACTGGTGGAAATGATTAATATTTTGATAACATCAGCCAGATGTTTGCTTACCTGTCTAGTAGAACACACGCGAGGTCGGCGTCAAATTGTAGTCCTAGATTTTCACGAAGCTCTTTCCATCTCGGAAAGGCCATACCAATATTTATCCTGGATTTAGCTCTCTTCTTATCCCAAATTCTTCTGGGATCGCTTGGTTGACCCATACGTTTCATTTTACTGGGTTGTTTACCGGGACAGCTTCGGTGTCAGAAGGTGCAGCAACCGTCAATGCATAACCATGATCCATGACGAGTTAGCTTAGCCTAGCAACAGTAACGTTCATTCTCTGACGTCTCATCCGGTCTGCTTCTTCTTCTTCTCCTTCATTTAATGGCTATGGTAACTGGAGTTACGCCGCCATTGCGACCTAATGACACGGTCCGTAACTGTTATTAATATTTCATATTTATCTGGGTTTGAAAAATTGTTGGAAACATTTCTGATAATCAAAGTACACAAGTAAACAAAATATATAATATTGGTTTAGTCATTTTTAGAATTTTTTATTTGGAAAAACTACATATTATACCTTTAAACATAATGTAAGAGATGTAGCAGATTGAGCACCAGCTGAACTAGCATCCACTGCACAGGCATTGGAAATAAGCAAGATACTGTAACCTCCATGCTGCATTAGTTTCCAACGGGATAACAGGAACTGTAATATTTGAACTGTAATATTAATTTGATTCACTGAAACTTGGCTAAATCCTGGACAGCAACATTCAACCAGGTGACTCTTTTCTACATATCGATCTGACAGAGCAGAGGACTCTGGGAGAGAAGAAGAGGGGGCGTGTGCTTTATGCTGACTGGTGTGTCAGTGGGAATGAGAGATGCTCCCAGTCTTGCTGTGGATAACTGCGATAACATTACACTGTTAAGAGGCGACTGCAGTGTAGCACTGCCGTTCAGGAAGAGTGACCATGAGGCCACCTTCTTGACTTCTTAACTAGACTAAGAAACACCTTCTACCTGAGTGCTGTTGTGCAGTTGAATCACTCACTACACAGTCATGTGTGATTGACTGTGTGACTTTTTTTGTTTGTTTTTTTTTTTTAAATGTTACTGTGTTTATTTTGTCATGTAGTGCCTTGTTTACTTTGTAACTAATTTAAAAATTATTTATTTTTTATTGTGAATATTGTGCACCAAAGGGAGTTTGCAATTTTGTTGTATGCTTGCCCATATAATGAAAAATAAAGCACTTTTTCTACTTCTAAAAAGAACTAAATGCACAAGTGCACAAATTAAAGGAGCTGATGGGATCACATTTCACTGGAGTTGTATAATGAACTTGTATAATTTCCACGTGAAGAAGAAATGCTTGATTGATTGAATTTGGTGTTGAAAGTGTTGCTTTTTTTAACATTATGCAAATAAAAAAAATTAAACAAAACAAAACAAAACAAAACATTATGGCAAACTTTTATGGTCGTAAAAGCTTTTTTGTAGAGCAAATTGAGCTGCATATGTGTGCCATATTCAAGTCAATTGCAGTTACAAGGTAAGGAGTGTGGCCTTTCAAAAATTGCATTGCAGCTCACAACAATTTAGAAGACAAACGAATACTACTACTACCCCTCCTTTGGGGCATGAACCCTAAATATAGCCGCAAGAAGGAATCCCAGCTTCAAGTCCTTTTTCTTCTTCCTCCAACAGAAGGAAGCAGCTCAACTGGGTAAAATCAAAGCCACAAGCAGCAGTAAGCAGGTTCCAGGCTTCACAAGGCTGAGCAAAGCCACTTGAGCTTTTTCAATTCTGTCTAAACATGGAGTGAGACCAATCACACGCTTGTCTCGTCATTATAATGTATGCAGCATTTCAGTAACAGCGTACTCAAAGTCCCGCCATTTGCTCCACATTTATCAGAACTATCCCGCCATATTTTTTGACCAATCTTACTCATTTGTAGTGGGACTGTGTATCGTTAGTTTGGAGTTAAAGTGGACCTATTTTGCTTATTTTTAGGGTCATATTGATATAAACATGTAATATTGGGGTCTAGTGTAATAGATTTATGTGCTTTACTGTTCAGAACGCACATTGTTTGTCTTAAACTGCTCAGTGCTGCAGCACCTCTGTCTGAAATGCTGTGTTTTGGCTTATGTCCCGCCTCCCCAGCAGCCCAGTCTGCTCTGATTGGTCAGCTCACTCAGTCTGTTGTGATTGGTGCAACGCTTAGAGCGTAAATCGGAAACGTCACGCCCCTTACCTTATCTGACTTCACCGCCAGAGGCTGGCGTAAGCAACACTGCTGAGGCTAAAGCTAAAGTTAACGATTAAATTTGAGTGAAGAAACACAAGTTGACAGACAGCTTCGAAACAAACACTGGAGTAGGATGTTTCTCCTCAGTGGTAAGTTTTTATTTTGTAGCCGTCTTGTATTTCAGCTGTAACATGATAACTGTAACTTATCTGACGTTATGGGAACAACTGTATGTCTGTCCTCTGACTGAATGAAGTTAAAAAGATCTGCTGCAGAGTACAAAAGGTTTCTAACAATATAGTCAGTTACAACATAATGTGGAAACACCAACAGCAGCACTCAGCTGTTATATGACGGGGTCTAAAGCATAACTCCTTTTTAGTCTAAACAGCCTTATCAATCAGACTAATGTAGCTCGTGTTGGGTAGTAATACCAAAGTTAATATAAATTCTGCTTCTAACACATTCCCCGTTAAAAACACAAAAGATTTAACCCGTGAATTCTTTAATTTTATCACAGTAGATTGAGATGACAGCTTTCTGTATTATACAAAAACAAATGAATAGAAATAACTGGTACATGCAGATGTCTTAGCTGTCATGTTTACTGAAACCACTCTACTAAAATGTAACTGCATTTTATAATCATCTTCACCTTGTGTTTGTAATCTTTAATATGTGCAATGTACCAATGTGTCAAAGTTTCTCCACAGCATTTATATGTAATCAAAGTTTCATGGTAAAACACATGTTGCTCCCTGGATTAGTATTTGTTCTATGCAGTGATGTTGTCTCCTGAGCCTTTATTTGCAATTTATATTCTAACATTTTATATATATTTATAAAACAGTATGACTTGTGTCTTTTTTACCCATTAGGTTTTGGGGTAATGTACCAGGTTCCAGTACATCCTACATGATTGATACACTATCCAGGCCTGGAGCCTTACTGTTTGAATCCGTACACCCCACAGAACATCTAACATTTACAGGTATGACTATGGACACTAAGAGCACAGAACTGAAGAAGAGTGTGTTTTTATGACATGTAATGAGAATGTAATGTAATGTGTAAACTCAATTCTGAACACTAAGGATTCATTATATTAAAAAAACAACACTTATATAGAAATGACAAGTAAGTCTTTTGTCAAAAGAACTTTATTTTTAGCACATGTAAAAAAAGAAAAACTACAAAAAAACATACTAAATAATATACAATAGATAGATGCATAAATATAAACACAGCAGCGTTTTATCTGCAGCACTGATAGTGTCCAATTCTTTCCATTCAGGTGTCCATCCCGTCCTGTGTTAGACATGCCAGGAGTTTCCTGATCCAGCTGGTCACTGCTTTGGTCTCCAGCTGCCCCTTGGCTGAAGTGAGAGTCGTGTAAGGCAACCACTTCATCCTTTGAGGGTCTCTGATACTGGGATGCCAGGCCCTTTGGGCTGGGGATTATGGGGGAAGACTCATCAGGTCATCTGCAGTCTGTAAATTAGTGAATTTAAATATTGATTTCCTTGTGTGTAAATTAAGTGCGTCCCTGAATCCACCTTTCTTGTTTATATTTCAAGTGTTGTCACAACTATTTCATATTTTTTATCTGATGTTATTATTTTGAAAATAATAATAAAATAATTTACAAATTACTGCATATAGGTTTTTACAGTCTTTGCTGAGAGTAAAATGAAACTGAAAGAATACATTTTTACTCAGGTTCCTCTGTAATAACAGAGTCACCAGGGTTATATGTTGAGTCATGGGGGTCTGCCAGCTCTGTTTAAGTTCCTCCCTTTTTCACCTTTTTTTTTTGTTTCCTGCTCTAACATCATAACAAAGTTAAAGGCATGTGATAATGTGATGCAGAAATATATATTCTGAAGCGTCTGGGACACATCATTTCAGTACTGTAAAATATTTCCAGGTACTGTATCTCAAACACAAAAACACATATAATGTCTGTATTACGTACCATTGCTTCTTGGGTTGTTCCGTCAGAGTAGCCCTGTACAGCTGTGTGCTCATCACTAGCATCTTCTGAGATGCAACAGACTGTGTGCCCACTGAGACAGTTTGTGGAGGATCCTTTTGACATCCTACATCCTGGAATCTGGCTGTAGTGGAGAGGTGGTGGGCCCCAGGGCCCTGCTGTGATGTACTCTAAAAGACAAAGGAAAAATTAAGTATCTGAAACGGATATTGCACCAAATGAAACCCATCAACATTAGGGATGGGTATCGTTAAGATCTGATCGATACTACTACTTTTATCTATACTTCTTATCGCTTCTTTTTCATTTCTAAATAATTGCTTTTTAGAAAATATATTGATTTAAAAAGTAAATTCAGAACAGCATAACTGAATATTTCAAATATAACTTAATGTTTCTCGAGCAGCAACAGTAATTTTTACAACAGCAACATTAATTTATAAATAATATTACTGACATGACAATACTGAGTGAAGTTTAGTTTTTTATCAGTCACTGTAAGCTAGTCCTGCTGTCTTCTGTCCTCCTGTGCTGCTGTCCTCCTATCCTCTGTCCTCATGTCCTGTTCCCTCTCCGCTGATAAGTATCTGCCTAATTCTACAACAAGTGTCAAACTAAGTTAGTCTACATACAGGCAGCTGTCATTTCAGCTTATTAGTAACAATTCGCTATCAGCCAAGCTAGTGTGCTGTCTAAGTAAGCGTGTAAGACATAAAACGTTTGATAAAAGCCTATTCACAATCAAACGCAGCCACACATTTTGACAAATAAATGCAGGTCTGATTGCTGCCTGTCGGCTAATCACTCGAGCAAGTGGCAGTTAGCCTAACTACTCAGATCGGGCATCACACATAGACATGTTGAAACTTTTGTCAATATGGACATGCTGCAAATTGTTAGAGCTGTTAGATTCTCCACAATTTAATTGTTAAATTCATCTTCCTGAGACTAGCAGTGTGACTTACTGTGCGCCGCGTAGCAACAACGTTTCAAAACAATAGCTTAGGCAGTTAGCCGAGACCTACAGCTATAATGCTGTGTAAAACACGAGAGGAAAAGGGAGAAATAGGTCCTCCTTAAAGCCGATTCACAATCATTTGCAAGATCAGAAACGTATTACACAGAATGTTTGGATTCTACTGTAACTTGTGGTGTGATGTGTCAAAAGCTACGGTAGCAGCTAGCTAACCTTTGCCGTCTGAACTTGCAGTCTCGACCACACATTTGTTTCACACTGGACTGTTTGTGCACAACATATTTCAGTTTAGAAATCATTTTCAAATGCATTACTTTCACAAGCAGAGATTTTTGTCCCCTTAAACTTGGACTTAAATCCTCCACAGTGGCCACCGCGGAGAAAAAGAGGCAGGAGAGGAGGCATTAAGTGCAGAGTCAAAAAGTTATGCCTTGATGTCCGACACTGCCCCCCCTGCCTTCAGTCTTTCTATCTAACGCTCAGTCTTTAAGGCGCAATATTGATGAGCTAGAGAGCCTGGCTAAATTTAGTCAGGAAATCAAAGAATGCTGCCTATTGCTGGGATTATTGAGACATGGCTGAATGAGAGTGACACAGACAGCGAGCTGGTGCTCACTGGTTTTGGCTGTCCCATCAGACTGGACCGCTCCAGGGCAGTGATAGGGATGAGCCGCAGAGGAGGCGTCTGTTTCTATGTAAACAAGAGGTAGCCTACTGTAACTCTATTCATGTGCAAGAGGAAATATACACTCCCGCTATTGAGCTTCTCAACATCTTGTTACGCCCCTTTGATCTTCCACGTGAGTTCCTTCAGCTGTTCTTCACTTTGATGTTTATACATCCCCATGCCAACACCACTGCAGCCACCCAAGTTATTGTTGATTTATCTCACAAGCTGGATTTCATTTGTAGTGACGCTCCTAAATTCTACATGGGGGATCTGAACCATGTCCGTTTAGACAAAGTCCTGCAGACATATGAACAATATGTAAACTGCCCAACCTCGCAGAAACCCACCACTCTCGATTTATGTTATGGAAACGTCAAAGAAGGCTACAAGTCAGTTATTATGCCTAGGCTGGGGGCTTCATATCACAATTGTATTCAGAGCACACAGAACATTAAAGGTAGCCTATCAGCAATGTTACACCATACGTGCATAAATCATTAAACTGCTTTATCAATTAAAAATAAAATCCAAACTGGCTGACCAGAAAAACACACAAATTTCTTTATTGCAAAAGAAAACATAGCCTATTTCAGGAGAGAGTATGTATTCAAAGTTAAAAAGATAATATAATATACACTTTTGTTATGTTGATTTTTATATTGTATTTGTGTTCCAACACTGTGAATTCTTTGCTATAATGTTTATCATTGTTGCTGTTATTGTTATTATTAGCTGACAAGGCCAGGGTCAGTCGTGGAGTTGATGCAAAGGGACAGGATAATGCCAGTCATAGGAGTGAGGAGGAGGAAGAGACAGATGAGGAGGGACAGGAGAAAGAGGAGGAGGAGATGGAAGAGGAGGTGGAGGAGAAGGAGGAAGAGGAGGAGGAGAAGGAAGAGGAGGAGGAGGAGGAGGAAAGCGGAGCAGGAAACAATGCCAGGTACAGGTGCAGTGCGCAGGACTGGGTTTGCAATAGGTCTTTGCATAGAATTATATTATATTCAATACACTCTACTGACTGACTAATCTGTGTGTGTTGTGTTTAATCTGAACTGAAGACCTAACGTAAGGTTATAAAAGTCAGTGAACTTTAACATTATGTCACTGTTTTTATATCTGTCACTGGTGAAGCTGTAACGTTAGCGTGAGATTACCGGGTGATGACATTGTTGTGGCTCTGTTTTAGAAAAGGAGGAGGTGGAAGACTGCTTTGGTAGCATAGGATTTTCCTGGAGGCATAGGGACCTGAGACTGTGTTAAAATAATAAATAAATAATAAGTAAATGGTTAATAGTTTTGTGTTAACTGCTGTATTTTGTTCCGGGCTGGCACCAGACAGTGCTGTGTGGGTAACCAATGACTGTAGTAATCTGTAATGACTAAATTATATAAGTATTATATTACTAAAACTGCTATTTCTTTAAGAAGCTATTCACTTAATATTGGCTCTGTTCTTGCAGTTTTTCTCATGTTCTCCTCTGCTCTTATTCTACCCAGGCTCCTGAGGCTGAGGCTACGGAGGTGGATGAATGAGATCACGATGATGTCACCCATTTTTTGATTGCCACCTTTTGTGTCAAAAATATCAGTTCAGTATTCAGTTACAAGTTGAAACCTTTGACCAAAAAAATCCATCCTAACTCAAGCTAATAAGATTAAGACATTTTTGTCTTCCTCAGTGGATGTATGGTTGGTGATGTCACTCATTTGTTTGACTGCAACCTTTTGAGTAATAAAAGCTGGTAAAAATACATGAAAAAGTACTTGTCCCTGTTTTTTATTTCATAATGATAATATTTAATGATTTTTCACCGCCGCACTGAAAATGTCCCCGATTTTCATCTCAGAAATCTGGTCACCTTACCTTAAGAGGTATTTTACATAACAACCTACAGTTCGTTCAGCACAATGACTACTTTGAGATCAAGAAAGGACACTTCCCAAAAGGAAGAAGCCGCTACCAGCGATGTTAGCATGGCAGCTCTAACTAGCCTGCTAGAAGACCACAAGGCAGCTCTCTCATCAGAATTCAAAGCCTCCATGGCCTCACTGGAATCCAAAATCAACCTGATACACACTACAGTATCAGACCATGGTCAACGGATCAACTCCCTAGAGACAAACGCCAAACTGACCGACGAACGCTTAACCACATTGGAGGCTACCTGTGCAGAGCTAGCAGCTAGCAACGCTAAGCTAAGGGCTAAGACTTCAGACCTCGAGTCAAGGAGCTGACATGCTAAAGTTCGCATAATCAGGTTGCCGGAGTCAATCGAGGGACTCCGTCCAACCACCTTTTTGTCTAACCTGCTGCAAAAAGTAATGGGTGAGGAGGTGCTGCCTACACCACCAGAATTGGAGCGTGCACACAGGACACCATTCACCAAGCCTAAGCCGAATGAGAAACCGAGGACCGTCATCATGTGTTTTCGCAGCTTCCAGACCAAGGAAAAGGTAATTGAATCCTTATCCGCTGCAAGGGTCCTAAGGACAGAGGGATGTCATATGCTAAAGCCCTGTGAGGCAAATTGTGATTTGTGATATTGGGCTTTATAAATAAAATTGATTGATTGATTGATTGATTGATTGATTGATTGATTGATTTTGTCTGGTCAGCCTTGTGTCAGCAGGCTTTTGATAATGTTAAATCACTTTTGTGTTCCTCTCCTGTTCTCGCAGCTCCTTGTATGTATGTGGGGGCGGGAGCGGTGTTGCTCCAATCAGATGGTAACGGTGTGGATCGTCCTGTGAGTTTCTTCTCAAAAAAGTTTACCCTCCTTTCAGTTAAATTATTCAGTCATCGAGAAGGAGACTCTTGCACTTGTCTGGGCGTTACAGCATTTCGATGTTTATGTTGGTTCTAGTGTCCCTCTGGTCGTATATACGGATCACAACCCCATCACATTTCTGCATACTGTACAGTGCCAAAACCGCAGGCTGATGCGTTGGATGTTGTTTTTGCAACCCTATAGTTTAGACATCCGCCACATCAAAGGCTCGGATAATGTTGTGGCCGATGCCTTATCTAGAGCTCCTAGCTCCTAAGTATTGTATTGTATGACTGTGTATTTAACCCCTCTGGTCTTTCTATGTCTCTCTTGTCTCTCGTGTTTTTAAAACTTGCAAATTAAAAGGGGAAAAATATCTAGTTCTGTTCTTAATAATTGAGTAATTTTGTAAGCAGTCTAATTGTTGTTGTTGGTGTTCCTACTGGAACCCCTTTTTTAAGGGGGGGAGTGTGATGACTCCTCCGTGCCACTTGGTGTGCTGGCTTGCTGGTTTGCTTCTGCTTTCTCTTTCAGGTCTGGTTGTGCGTCTATAAAAGCATCTCCTTATTCAGATGTCTGCTCTCTCTCTTCCATCCTGCACACACATCTGTATGGGCACCGCGGCACGGCTGCTTGGCTCTTCTTTTCATTTTTGCATCAACACACCCTCACTCATCCATTCATGCTACACTACTGATTACTGAAACTGATCTTTATGCTTATGTTTTATCAATAAATTTTGATTATTTTGCATTGAACTCTCGTCTCTACTCCATTTTTGTTACAGTCTACGAGCCGGCTGTAACAATTATCACGTCACTTACTAGCCTGTGGGATGTATCTTCCAGTCTAAAGACCCATTCCTCCATCTCCTCCAGTCTCTCCTGTATGCCATTCACTGTGTTCTTGAACTCGGTGGTTGTTTCCCTGACTGTCGAGAGGTTGCTGCACCCCCTGAAGTGTGGCACAAGTGATCTCAGCAGACGTAATCTCCAAACTTGTTTTTCTGACATCCTGCATTTGCGATGGTAACGTGGATGTGATGTCCTCCTCTTTCGGGCCTGTCCTCCTTTGAAGTACTTAAAAGTAGTTATGGATATCATAGTAGCTCAGAAGCACACTCTAGGAAATTCGACCAAAAAAAAAAACCGCTATAAATTGTGGAAATTAGGTATGAAACAACTTCATAAACAGCCTGTCTTTTGCACTGCCATCTTTCAGTACATATTCCTTTTTTTTTTTAAAGATGACCATTGACTGTGTCAATGCTCAGGAGGCAGTTACAAACATTTGTTTAGAGGGCTTATTTAGTGTGTATCTGATGTGTGCAAGCTTCCATCTGTAGTTCTGGTCAGTTCTTCTCGTTAGAGGTGATGACAGGGAGGTCTATGTCACATTACTTAATGAGTGTGCCGTCCCCGGCCCAAATGTTCTCTACTCGGCTGGTGGTATCAGGTTGAAGTGAACTCCGGACACCCTTCTTCACCTCCTCTTGTCCCTTCACACCTCTCAGAGAGCAAGAAAGAGCTCTCTCTGTATCACTCTTCCTCTTGATGCTGAAATTACACTGCATGAGCTGTTTTTCATGTATGGTCCCTGGAAAATGAGCCTTGTATCAGTTTCAGTAGCAAAGAGGGGTAGTGTGTGTGTGTGTGTGTGTGTGTGTGTGTGTGTGTGTGTGTGTGTGTGTGTGTGAAGGACACACTAATTATACCCCTCTTTAATCCTAACTTTCATCCAGTGAGCTCATTGCCTGCTTTCCAGCCCACGTAAACTTTAGAGCATGCACTCTCCTCAAAAGGTCACACACACACACACACACACACAAAATATGCATGCACACACACATTCTTGTACTTCTATCTTTGTGAGGACCCTACGTATCATAATGCATTCCCAAGCCCCTTACCCCAATCTTAAGCATCGCAACTAAATTCCCAGCCCCAACCTTGTGGATATGGCTCAGAGGTAAAGCAGGTCATCCCATAATCAGAAGGTCAGTGGTTCAATCCCTGGGTCCTCCAGTCTACATGTCGAAATATCCTTGGACAAGATACTGGGTGTTTCTCAAAGCCAAGGATCCTTCCTTGGGAGGTCGGGTCCTCCCCAGGTATATGTTATTAACCCTGCAAGCAGACTGAGGGCCGTTCAGGGCACTGTGATAATTTTGGCACTCTCTAACATTGTTGTATAATTTAAACAAATGTATCAGTGTTTTCAGAATCACGTGAATTTTAAGAAGAAAATATTTCTGGATCATATTTAAGAGTAAGTGGAGTAATGAAGTAAAGACAGCAGCTAAAACAGTTCTAAATTATATAACAGTATATACACAGACTCACACACAGCATCACTGTCATTTCAAAGTGATTGATATTTTATGTGTGTGTCACCACACACTCTGCTTCAATGATATGAACAGCGGATCTGATCTGATGAACCGCGCTGCTCTGAAACAACTGACCGCACCAATTGTACATGACACCATCAGGTAATCCTCTGAAATTAGTTCACCTCAAAAGAAATGAGTGATGCTTTATTCTGCAGGATATTCTAATGTTTCTACTCTGGCCTTTCTCATCGCGATTTCCCCGAAAAATACACCTATGGAAACTGACAGAATGAGGGCAGTTATCATGTCATTATCATGTGAATAGTGGGAGGAGGAGGAGAGGTGGACACCTAAAGCTATAGTTGGTAATCCTGTTCAGAAACACTTCTTGTTATACTGGGTGAAATGGTCCTTCCATCCTGAGAGTAGTCAATACATAATGTGTTCAGAAAAAGGAACAAAAAAAATCCGACCTCTGTGGCAGCTGCAGGCCTGTAAAAACTCTGACCAATCCCTGCCTCTCGGTGCAAATGAAAAGAACCAATCAGATGCCTTCATGTCTCATCCTGCCCGAGCCCCCCTCTGTCCCTCCCTCCCTCCTCCCTGCGTGCACTCATCACATGTCACCATTGCCGGAAATATTCAGCGCACTCCTCAGTAGAAATACCAAGTTAGCAGGAGTTTGCTGAACAATGGCAGAGAAAATGCAGCCAAAAGTACCACTTCCAGCGTTACTTGTAACGGCTCGCCCCGCTAAACAGGCTGAGAAAAGAAAGTCGGAGGCAGTAAAAGGCTGCAACAAAAAAGCCTTTGGATAAAGGGAGAGGACAAGCCAGACGTCAACATCAGTGCAGCTTTTGAACGGTGGAGACAACTGAGGGAGCTGAAGGGCCTGAAAAGTGATGCAGAGGTTGCTGTCTTTCTGTTGGACAGGTAATTATTTGTTTGCTTCGGGGGGATTTGTTTTTTTACTTGGCTCTCCTCTGCCCTGCTGACTCCTACTGCAGGATGCACATTCAAGTTTGTAGGGCCGTGGCTTTGGACAGAGCACTGACAGAATCATTACCAACTACAGCTTTAACTCTCCATCTCTGCTGTGAAAGAATCATTTAAAAACTTTTATGTTTGATCTAAATCACATCATTTTAAAAATCTCATTGTTTGGCAGTGGACACATTGGAAAGTGTAAATTATGAGTCGTAAGTGCTATATCGTAGGCAACTGGACTTGCTTGCGTTTCGTGAAGACGTTTCGTGAAGACGTTTCGCCTCTCATCCAAGCAGCTTCTTCAGTTCTAAATGACTGGTACGGAATTGCAGGCTTTAAACCCTGGGTGGGTGTGGACCCTTGCAGAGTAGCAGGGTTCACATGTGAGCTCTTATTTTCAGAGTCATTAAGGTTACAATGTGAGTCGTTGATCCACCTGGCCACCATATGAGTCGTTAGGGTCAGGTGGGACCAGGGGTGAATGGGTGTGAAGTCGTTTGGGGAGGGATCCCAAGACTGCATTGTAGGTGGGTGATAAGTGGTGTCATACGACGACCCCTCTGTTTAATGATAGTTGTAACGACTCTGAAACTAAGAGCTCACATGTGACCCCTACGTACCAGTCGTTTAGAACTGAAGAAGCTTCTTGGATGAGAGGTGAAAGGTCTTCAAGAAACACAAGCAAGTCCAGTTGCCTACGATATCGCACTTATGATTACCATGACCTGGATGACTGAGAATCTTCACCAACATGTAAATTATGAGGTTTCTGTCAATATTTTTTTCACGCTTGTATGATAAAAACTCCTGGAGACATTAATCCAAATAAATGACATATTTATCTAAATCCTGCGGAGATCCACTGGCGCAGGTTTCTTTGAAGAGGCCCTGCCTTCACTTCCAGCAAATCATGTGCAAAGCATTGTGGGGATTTTATATCTGCTGAGGATCCACACATGCATCCTTCGAATTTCTCTGAAAGAATTATTCAGTCCTTTGTGAAACTCGGAAGGATCCTTGACATTGGATACATCCTTCGGCGGGGGTCTATGATGTAGCGCAAGTGCAAGTACACACACACACAAATATGTTGGGTAATCCCAACATGGCATCAAACACACATGCTTTGGGACACATGGAACTACTTGGAAATCATACACATACTTCTGTCCCAGACAGGATTCCCATTCCAACACACACACACACACAAACACACACATTTCCATTTCCATTTCCTCAGTAATGAGGTAAAACCCTGTGTGTTGCTTCAGCTGTCTAGTTAAGTTATTTCACTGTAGCTACAGACAACAGGCTGTGACAGTAATATGCATCTCTGTGAACAGAGAAATGTTCTGCTGCTACTTTAGACGCAAGCAATGTTTCTTCTTTCAGGCAGTCATTTTCATCATGTTTAAACTGTCACAATTTATATACATATATACTCTAACTTTTTACAGTTTTTCTCCATCGATTACACAGTATATCTGGGTCTATTGACTAAACATTCCAAACCATTACCTTTCACTGCTAAATGCTTTGCGTTGAGGTGATATTTCAGACATGAAGTACTCTGATGGTATGAAAATTCCGTACTGCAGAAATTGCAGAGAATAGTGCTCCTATCAACAGTTACATCTGGGTATTTTTAAATTGTACATTTTCCATTCATGGGCCAAGCGGCGTCCTTATTTTAGTTCATTTATTCATTCAAACTAACATTATAAAGTTTAATCTTTTTTTACTCTGAAGAATGATGGAGCTTTACCTGTATACCTGAGTGACATGTTACTACTGACATTAGAGTGCAAAGTGTCAGTGTCGTTTCTTTCCCACTGTGTGTGCAGAGAGTTTGCTACATCCCACAAGCTCTCTGATCTCTTTCAGTCTAATGAATACATGAATAAACATGTCTGTTAATTACCACAGTCATATAATCACAAGCTAAACAGCCACCACCAACAAACCTCTGTCTTTCTGGCCAAATCAGCTACCTAGCCTGCCAGTAGTTACTGCTAACTGCTGTGGGTGTGTGCTTTGTACTTACGTTAGCTACTGCTGCTGCACAGCAGCTCTGGTTCTATGATTTGGGGGGTTTGTGCTGTGCAACCATAGAGTGTGTGTGCTGCTGGTTTGGTTGCTAACGTGAGTCTCTCCAGCATGACCGGTTTGGTGGTGGGTCAGTGATAGTCTGGGGAGGCACATCCTTGGAGGGTCGCACATACCTCCACGTGCTAGCCAGAGGTACCCTGACTGCTGTTAGGTACCGGGATGAGACCCCCAGATCTTCCAGATCCTTCAGATGGATGAAAGGTTAGGGATGACAGGGTGAGGATCAAGGGATGTAGAGTGAGGAATGAAGATATGAGGGCTGAGGGATGAAGGCTGGGTTTCCAGGTAGCTGGCGAGCACGGTGATGAACGTGTTGAGTCAAAGGCAGGAACAGAGGAGGGATGACTCCTGAGACTGAGTGGGGGAGTTGTCTCTTCATGAGCTCGGCTTCGGATAGAGCTCCAAATAGAGCTTCAAGAGCGCATGGGAGTTCCGAATCATATTGCATATGTGTGATGTTTGCTAAACAGCCTTGGAATTTTAATGTGGTCAAGAATTTTCTGCCTATAAACGGTTACAGTGGCTCCATGCGAAGAGACAACCCACGTAAAAAGTCAAAAAGTTGGAGGCTGGTGCCAATTGTCAGAATTTCTGGAATTAATAACGATAAAGCAAGAGTCGGTGATTGAGGATATGGGACTCTAGGATTGATGGATTGGTGCAGGTCTGAGGCCAGGGTGAGTGTCTACATGAATAGCATGTTAAGTGAATGCGATCGTGCCCCCAAAAGGATTGCTGCTGTAGAGACAGGGTACGTTTCGCAGGTTGTGGATGAAAGGGTGGGGGTGGCTGAGTTTTTTTATTACAAAATGTTGAGGAAGGATAAACAAATGAGAGAAGGGGATAAACATGGGGCAGGAGGTTGTCCATTAATGCTTGTCTGGGACGGATATACAAGGGTCTGGGAGGAGGAAATGGTTATGACTGTTGCAAACGTGGGAGCGAATGTGGTGACCAGGCACAGAGGCTGCATTGATATACAGTACAGGCCAAAAGTTTGGACACACCTTCTCATTCAATGCGTTTTCTTTATTTTCATGACTATTTACATTGTAGATTCTCACTGAAGGCATCAAAACTATGAATGAACTCATGTGGAGTTATGTACTTAACAAAAAAAGGTGAAATAACTGAAAACATGTTTTATATTCTAGTTTCTTCAAAATAGCCACCCTTTGCTCTGATTACTGCTTTGCACATTCTTGGCATTCTCTCCATGAGCTTCAAGAGGTAGTCACCTGAAATGGTTTTCCAACAGTCTTGAAGGAGTTCCCAGAGGTGTTTAGCACTTGTTGGCCCCTTTGCCTTCACTCTGCGGTCCAGCTCACCCCAAACCATCTCGATTGGGTTCAGGTCCGGTGACTGTGGAGGCCAGGTCATCTGCCGCAGCACTCCATCACTCTCCTTCTTGGTCAAATAGCCCTTACACAGCCTGGAGGTGTGTTTGGGGTCATTGTCCTGTTGAAAAATAAATGATCGTCCAACTAAACGCAAACCGGATGGGATGGCATGTCGCTGCAGGATGCTGTGGTAGCCATGCTGGTTCAGTGTGCCTTCAATTTTGAATAAATCCCCAACAGTGTCACCAGCAAAACACCCCCACACATCACACCTCCTCCTCCATGCTTCACAGTGGGAACCAGGCATGTGGAATCCATCCATTCACCTTTTCTGCGTCTCACAAAGACACGGCGGTTGGAACCAAAGATCTCAAATTTGGACTCATCAGACCAAAGCACAGATTTCCACTGGTCTAATGTCCATTCCTTGTGTTTCTTGGCCCAAACAAATCTCTTCTGCTTGTTGCCTCTCCTTAGCAGTGGTTTCCTAGCAGCTATTTGACCATGAAGGCCTGATTCGCGCAGTCTCCTCTTAACAGTTGTTCTAGAGATGGGTCTGCTGCTAGAACTCTGTGTGGCATTCATCTGGTCTCTGATCTGAGCTGCTGTTAACTTGCGATTTCTGAGGCTGGTGACTCAGATGAACTTATCCTCAGAAGCAGAGGTGACTCTTGGTCTTCCTTTCCTGGGTCGGTCCTCATGTGTGCCAGTTTCGTTGTAGCGCTTGATGGTTTTTGCGACTCCACTTGGGGACACATTTAAAGTTTTTGCAATTTTCCGGACTGACTGACCTTCATTTCTTAAAGTAATGATGGCCACTCGTTTTTCTTTAGTTGGCTGATTGGTTCTTGCCATAATATGAATTTTAACAGTTGTCCAATAGGGCTGTCGGCTGTGTATTAACCTGACTTCTGCACAACACAACTGATGGTCCCAACCCCATTGATAAAGCAAGAAATTCCACTAATTAACCCTGATAAGGCACACCTGTGAAGTGGAAACCATTTCAGGTGACTACCTCTTGAAGCTCATGGAGAGAATGCCAAGAGTGTGCAAAGCAGTAATCAGAGCAAAGGGTGGCTATTTTGAAGAAACTAGAATATAAAACAAGTTTTCAGTTATTTCACCTTTTTTTGTTAAGTACATAACTCCACATGTGTTCATTCATAGTTTTGATGCCTTCAGTGAGAATCTACAATGTAAATAGTCATGAAAATAAAGAAAACGCATTGAATGAGAAGGTGTGTCCAAACTTTTGGCCTGTACTGTACTTCTTAGGGGTGAGAACAAGAGACAGTCGGAAGTATGAGTTTGCGTAACGAAAACTAGTAGCCTCACAGTAGCCTAAAGAGAATGGATGCAGGGCTAAGAAGGTCGGAAGTCGGTGGCAAGCGTTTGCCGTAAGAGAAGAAACCTTTTGCAAGTGTTGGTTAATATGAGAATGTATGTAGTGGTTCGCAACTGCTGGTGCCTAAATTAAAGGAAAGCTAGTTCCAAATAGGTAGTTGTGGGTGGAGAAGGAAATTTTCTTTATTATTGACAGTATTGTCATTCTTATTATTATCATTATAATCATTATTATTATCATTTTATGGATATAATGCATGGTAAAACTGAATGAACGTGATGTCTTAAGAGGAAAAAGGGAGCCGGCACTGGCTATTAAGGTGGGCTAAGGGTGTGCTTTGGACGAGATCGTTACGATAGCTTTCTGTGAAGCTGATGGAAGGTTTTCCGGTTGTGGAACTGATTACACGGCTGTGACGATGTGACGAAGCCTTTGAATGCAGAGATGACAAGAATGATGTAATGATCTGAGAAAGGACAAACACATAGGGTTATAGTTTGTTTGTTAGTTTGTTTTACTTGTGTGGTTTCACTTTGTACAAATTAAAAGAGCAATGGCTACTTGAAAGATTTCCCTTAATGCGTATTAAATGAGCACAGATGGAGGGAATCTGAGATTTAAGATTACCATCTGCCAAACAATCGAACCGATCCGGAGTTGGAGAGAGTTTGTGGGGCAGGTGGAATGGAGGAGGTATGGGAGGTATGGGAGCCGCGGAACGCCTGGAAGTTTGTCTGTAGTCCGACTGCTGCGGGAATTATATGACTCGAGGACAATTGCCTTTGGGTGGATTTTGTGTGGATAAGGAGGATTGTTCTGCAGCTCTGGATCCGTGGTGAGTCGATTAATTGATACAATAAAAACTAGAGTTTGCATGCGCGACGTCGGTCGGATGGGTGGTGAATATCTCCGAACATGCGCTGATCTAAAATTAAACTTAAAATTAAATTAAACATTTAATTTAACTAAAACACAAAATGCAATAAAAATGAATTACTCAAACTGTTACATAACAAGATAAGTACTTCTGTAACAAGTACTTATCTTGTGATCTCACGGTTCGCAGCCGAGTGTGAAGCGGCTGGGATGAGAATCAGCACCTCCAAGTCTGAGGCCATGGTCCTCAGCCGGAAAAGGGTTGCCCACTCCAGGTCGGGAGGGGAGGTGGAGGAGTTTAAGTATCTCTTAAGTATTTTTTAAATATAGGATTTGATATCCCAGGACAGTCATGATTATGGCATGACTCTTTGCCCATTAATGAAGGCATGGGGGCCTCGGAACAGAGTCTCCTTCCTTGCTTGCTCAACTTTTGGCCACACAGCTCGCCTCTCTGTCTTCTTTGGTGAGGTCTACTGTAAAACGGATGTTGAGATCCTTGCAGACGGGGTGAAGTTTGGTGGTTCGCCATAGCTCATCTCCGAAGTGCCGTCCTGTGAACTGCATGATGATCTGACGAGGGTGGTCAATGTTATTTGGCCCCAGGCGATGTACAGAATCCAGGATGAGATCCATCTTCTCCTTCCAGTGTGGCACAATCTTTCCAATTATGTCAGCAATGATCTGTCTTGTGATTTCTTCCTTTTCTTCTTTTAAACCATTAAGTCTTAAGTTCCATCTTCTTTTATATCACTCTAGATCTGCAGCTCTCTTTTCCAGTTCTGTATTTTTCTCTCTGAGCCGTTTCATTTCGTCGTCCAGTTCTTTGGTTTTGTCTTTGCATTCTTTAATTTCAGCCGAGTTATATACAACTGTCTTTGCGATGTTAGCTATGATGAGTGTGTTTTGTTTCAGCTCCGCTTGGAAGTCCTTCATCATGTTTTGCAGAGTGCCAATGGCAGCAAGAATTGCATCGTTTGAGATGTCACCTGTATGAGCTTCAGCAGTCATGGTTTCGTATACTTTATATTTCTTTTCCAGGAGGCTTAGAGGGCGATGATAAGATGTTTTTGGTTAATGGCCATTAATGGCCAGGAGAGCCTTAACTTTTCCGTTAGCTTTAGCCATTACTGTTGTTTACTGTTTACTTTACTGTTGTTGTTTTTTAATTCGGCCGAGAACTGTTCGTGTGAGTTTTAAGTTCAGTTTCGCAGATTTTTGGGTTTGCTACTCGGAGCTACTCACAGCATGTCTCCTCCCTCTGCCATCTTGCCGGAAGTCTGAAGAAAAGTATGACAGGTGAGCTTCCCGGAAGTCCATGTAAATATGGACCTTTCAAAATAAAAGCCAAGAGAATACAATAGCCATTCTATAACGTTATAGAAGCACATACCAGGGTAACATCTGAGGAAAAATACATTTATATAAATTAATCAATCAGACAAATTAATAAGTAAATAAATACACTAAAAAAATGGGCCGATGGAAACAGAGATTGATTACATGTAGATTAATATTGTGCATTTGATTCATCTACACAGCATGAGTAAAGTCTTAGATTAATGATTTGCATTTTTTGGTGCAATACAGTTCGCAATATAGTTTAACCAACAATTACCAGCAATTACTGTGTGTGCAGAGTTGTTACTGTTAGCAGTGGTATTTAACTGGGTTTCCACCATAATGCGCTGTTGCCTGAGCGAAACAGTGGAAGTAGGTTAAGCTGACTCTCCACCAGTAGATGGCAGTATGAGTACTTAAATGTATGCCTGGTTTGTCTCTTTGTGAACTGTTGGCTTATTTTCCAGGTTATTGATGCAGATGTATTTAATACTATTCATTAGGGCCCGAGCAATGACGAAGTCGTCCGTGAGGACCCTATTGTAATCGCGCTGTTTATTAGGGACCTTGGCTGAAGGGCGAGGACCCTATTGTTTCTGTAGCGTTTATTATTCTTCCTCCTTTCTTTCTCTCTCCCACCGCCTCTTTAAACTGGAATTTGACCCCCTAAACATGCTCCAAAACTCACCAAAATTGGCACGTATGTCAGGACGAGCGAAAAATTTTAGTACATGAAAAAATTAATCCGAAAAGTGCCAAAATGGCCTCTCTAGCGCCACCTAGCAGTCTAGACACACTAAAATGGCCGCTGTGGCTTGTAGGAATGACCTAGAAAGATCAAACCAAAACTGGCTTGTTCGTCTCATCAAGGACTACAAATCACGCACTCGCATCCCTGATCTAAACCCAACAGGAAGTGAACTATTTCCCTTTCAATGTAAGAATTTGCCTCAAAAATGCTCTTTTTCAAAATTCCTTAAAAAATCTAATCCTCCTACGCCGTTTATCGTATCAGTTTCAAACTCGCACACATTACCGATCAATGCGTCCTTATCAAATATTCTGTATAACTTTTTCATTACTCGAATGGTTTGGATTTAATGGCATCTTCCAGGTGATGTCTTACAAAACCTCCTGACAATTTTTTTGTGCCACCTAGACACACTAAAATGCCTGCAGCGACCGGTAGAAATCCCGTAGAAAGACCAAACCAACACTGGCTCGTTCGTCTCATCAAGACCTACAAATCACGCACTCTAACTACTGACCTAAGTCCAACAGGAAGTGCGGTAAGGCCCTTTAAATGTAAGATGACGTTTTTCACAAATTCTGTCTCTCAAAAAATATTTGCTCCTACACCGTTTATCAGAGAGCAAAAACATGTAAATACAAGATCTCCAGGTCAAACTCTTCTGCCTCATTTAGAAACTTATATCCTCACAGCAGCCGGTACACATCAAGCACACTTCCACTATTTCACAGTATTTCAAATGATTATCGATGTGTTGTTTGATTGTCACACATGTCAAAGTTTAATTAGGTCACATGGCTAATGTCTACAATTTTCAAAATATAAGCTCACACCACTTCATAAGAACCCTTTACATTTTTCAAATTGAGTTTGACAATGATTGCATTCATTTGTTGTACACTCAAGCTTTCAACAGGTCAAGATGTTTTAAATTACTTTAAAAATGACCTTAAAAGTATTTCCATTTATTTTATCAGTTTTATGTCTCTGAACCCAAGTGACTGACCTGGAGGGTTGCAGTAAATCACCTCATTTCAAGTACAAGTCAATAACAGTGTTACAAACATCAGGAAAGAATATACAGTACATCGTTGAGGAAATGTTACATTCATCAACACAGTAGCCTCATCAAACACCTTTCTTTTGATTTAATTGACAGTAAAAATAAATGCTGTCTTTTTGATGCATACAACATTATGTATACTTAGTGCAATCTGTAACTCCCTCTGCCACAAACAGGAAGTATGTCACATGTTTAGTGAGATATGTCATTCCATCACAGAAACAAGGATATGCAACTCACTCATGCATTACTGTGTAACTATGATGCATCAGCCTGCTTCCTGCCATTAAAGCAACAGAATCTTCATTTTAAAATTTCATATGTATATTTCAGGCTGAAGTAGTTCTTTGACCTAGCTCAGGGCCTAATAACAACTATTAAATTCTCCTTGACATGTATTTTATGAAAATTATTTCAATTTTTTTCCCCCCTATAAAAACATTAGAGCTATGAAACAACCCATTAAACAATTAAAATCCTCAAAACACAGTTAATATTTAATATGTATATTTCACTCTACAGTAGTTCTAAAAGACTGACTTGTTAAAAGTGGCAAAAATATTAATATATTATATTTTTACAGCAGTTTTTGGAATGTGTTTGGAAAATCTTCAAATCCTCTTCAAAACTCATCGACTTACATACGTGGGTTGGGTGCCTACCTGTATACTGGAAATGTAAGTAAGAGATAACGTTTTTTTTTTAAATTTATTACAGCTGACAAGACAGCTAGGTGCACGCCCCCCGACGGCAGCATGCCCCGACGCGCAGGGACTGTGAGGGCCCGTTCATCGCTGCTTGCAGCTTTAATTGTTATTATTAGGGCCCGAGTGATCACGAAGTCGTCCGCGGAGGACCCTATTGAAATCGTGCTGTTTATTATTATTATTATTATTACTATTATTATTATTATTAGGGCCCGAGCGACAACGAAGTCATCCGAGGACCCAATTGAAATTGTGCTGTTCATTATTATTATTATTCTTGCGACATTTCGTGCCCCAATTTCACCCCTTTCCCAAATTTCAAAATGCTTCTAACTTTCCACATTCGTCCGGCCACATCCGAAATTCAATATTTTTGGGCGGTTGCACATGGTCGGCGCGAAATGCCGAAATAGCGCCCCCTACAAATTTTCAAAATACCCTCCCCATTGGTCTTAGTTTGTCATAGGCGAACGAAATTTGGTACACACATGTATCATACCGAGTCGCACAAAAAAGTCTCTTAACGTCATGGTGAAATCCCAACAGGAAGTCGGCCATTTTGTTTTGAATTTTTTCGTTACAACGATTTCCACAACTTACATTTGAACGAACTCCTCCTAGGGATTTCGTCCTATCGACTTCAAAGTTGGTACAGATCATCCTGAGAACATGCTGATCAAAAGTTATTAAAAGCTTTTTTCTATGTCAAGAGACGTGGCCGCTAGGACGTGACAAATTTTGGCGACTTTTCGTTTTCTTGCCATCGAATTTCGAACGGCTCTCCTGCCCACATACTTGATCTCAGCAGCTTCAAACTTGCTGTACATGATGATGGCTCCACCCCAAACACCCGGATATGTTAATATCCCACCTTACTCATAGCGCCCCCCGGTGGTAACACGAAGTGACCAGTTTTTACTTTAACATGTACTAATGCCACAAACTTGAGCGTATCAACTTCATTCCACTTCTAATGCATGCAGAACAAGTTGGTGAAGCTACCTTATGAACGCTGTGAAGCTACGTCTAATGGTGTCGATGTGGCGGCGTGGTGACTATTGATCCCTCGCCACTAAATACATTTGGCATTTTGATGGCTTCAGTGACCTCATCTCCTCATGAAAATGGATACACAGGTCAAGAATGGCGAGCTCTTGCATCTGATAGGGGCGTCGCCCATGGGGGGGACAAAATGTCTCTATAGTGCCCCCTTGACATTTTCAAAAACCCCTCCCCATAAGGGTTTTTTTGGAGTTGTAACATGAAAATTGGTACACATGTGTATATTGTCCAGACGCACATAAAAGTCTCTGGCACCAATGGTCTACTCCAAACAGGAAGTCGGCCATTTTGATTTTGACTTGTCATTTTTACGTGATTTCCACATGTTGTATTTTAACGAACTCGTCCTAGGGATTTCATCCAAACGACATCAAATTTTTTTACAGATCATCCAGAGACCATGCTAATGAAAAGTTATTAAAAGCTTTCCTCTATGTCAAGGGGCATGGCCGCTATGGTGCCTCCCTCACCACCAAATACGTTTGGCTTTTTGATGGCTTCACCGTCCCCATATCCTCATGAAAACTGACACACAGGTCAAGAATGGCGAGCTCTTGCATCTGATAGGGGCATCGCCCATGGGGGGGACAAAATGCCTCTATAGTGCCCCCTTGAAATTTTTGAAAAACCCTCCCCAAAGAATTTTTTTTGGAGTTGGAACATGAAATTGAACACATGTGTATGTTGTCCAGACGCACATAAAAGTCTCTGGCACCAATGCTCTACTCCAAACAGGAAGTCGGCCATTTTGATTTTGACTTGTCATTTCGACATGATTTCCACATGTTGTATTTTAACGAACGAGTCCTAGGGATTTCATCCAATCAACTTCAAATTTTTTGCAGATCCTCCAGAGACCATGCTGATCAAAAGTTGTGCTCTGCATGTCTGTAGGTCAAAGAGAGTGGCTGCTATGGTGCTGCCATTTTTGATCAATCGTCATGCATATTCAAGCAGCTCTCTCTTCCACATAATTCATCCAAACTGCTTCAAAATTTCTGTACATTATAAGAGCCCCGCCCTCAACGCCTCCATATGCTCGAAGGCAATCTTGCTCATGGCGCCCCCTTGTAGAAACAGGAAATGCCATCTTTTACACTGACAAACGCCAACCTCAAGCTCCTGATCTGATCAACTCCATTTTGTGGCCACATGACGATCAAGTTGATGAATCTCCACAGTGACACACGTGTCCTGTCACGTTGCAGACCGCAGCAGTGGCGACTTTTCATCCATCGCCACAGAACATCAACTTGATATAAATCCTTCATGTATTGTCAGATTTGCTCGAAATTTCACGTTTGATGAGGGTCCACCCCTGAACGCACCTGCCCACATCTGGTTACGCTCATGCCGCCCCCTTGTGAAGACAAGAAATGCCCTATTATACATTGACATTGTCAGATATGCTCGAAACTTCCCATGTGTGATAACGGTCCACCCCTGAACGCACCTGCCCATATTTGGTTATGCTCATGCCGCCCCCTTGTGGAAACAGGAAATGCCCTATTATGATATAAATCCTTCATGTATTGTTTCATGTATTGTCAGATTTGCTCGAAACTTCACGTGTGATGATGGTCCACCCCTGAACGCACCTGGCCACATCTGGTTATGCTCGTAGCGCCACCTGGTGGATGAACGAAACATTGTGTTTTTTCGCTCCTGCCAGGTTTTTTCTCCCTTTTCGCTTCGCACCACAGCCCCCACGTGCCTCAGGCCCCCAAGGTTACACGGGGGAGCGAGGGCCCGATCACAGCTGCTTGCAGCTTTAATGAGGGCCCGAGCACCTAGTGGTGCGAGGACCCTATTGCAATGCAAGGATTTTTTATTAGGGCCCGAGCACCTAGGGGCGCGAGGACCCTATTGAAATGCAAGGATTTTTTATTATTATTAGGGCCCGAGCACCTAGCGGTGCGAGGACCCTATTGTAATGCAAGGATTTTTTATTATTATTATTATTGTTAGGGCCCGAGCACCAAGCGGTGCAAGGACCCTATTGAAATGCAAGGGATTTTTTATTATTATTATTAGGGCCCGAGCACCTAGCGGTGCGAGGACCCTATTGAAATGCAAGGATTTTTTATGATTATTATTATTATTATTCCTCCAAATGAATTGCCTTTTTGGGAGGCTTAACATACCCGAAAACTCATGAAACTTTGCACACATCTCAAAACTGGTGAAAAATTTGATATTTTAAGGGTCTCGTGTGTGGGTTCCAAAAAATGGCTCAGTAGCGCCCCCTACAAAAGTTTGAGGAAACAGCCCCTGAAGCTAGTTTAACCTACGTGTATGAAACTCGGCAGGCTTATGTAACGCCTAGAGACGTACAAAAAAGCCTCTTGGAGGCATGCTCTAAACCCAACAGGAAGTCAGCCATTTTGAATTTACTGTGCAATTTTGATGCATTTTTGGCCATTTCCAGGTGTCATAAATGAACAAACTAGTCCGATCCGATTGACTTCAAACCTTGGTCTGTCCCATCCCAAGACCTCGAAGATGAAAAGTTATCAAAAGCTTGAGTTTTCGTCAATGCATGTGACCGTGGGATGGTGTCAAAGTTAGGGGTCTCGCCACTAAACAGGAAGTAGTTTATAAATCCAGCATACATGGTCCAATTTTGGCCAAACTTCACAGGATTGATGACAGGCCCGCCCTGAACACATCTACATGTCAATAATTAGAGATAAACATAGCGCCCCCTACTGGCAATATGAAATGTCATGTTTTAGACTTTAATGTACATCTCCTACAGACTTGACCAGATCCACTTCAAACTTGGTGAAAAGAGTCATAAGACGTTGATGATGCTTTATTGTGGAAACTGTGAGTTTTTGTCGAAGGGCGTGGCCACGGCCTGGCGGCGAACTTTGATGTTTCGCCGTGATGATAAACGTTGCTGTAACTTGACTCCACGTGGTAATATCTTGCCAAAACTTCACACATATGATGACAGTCCAGCCCTGAACACATCTACAGAGGAATTTTGAATCACCGCCATAGCACCACCTTCTGGCAACAGAAAGCTACTTTATACATTCTTTGATGTCTCGCTTCTAGCAGGTTCTTTCCACAGAATCCCTCGCTATCGGATCATTATCTGATTACTTTTGATTTCTTTTTACTCGATTACACGCCACTCAGCAACAGTTACTATACTAGATGTTTATCAGATAGTGCTGTCGCAAAATTTAAGGAAAAGATTACTCCGTCGTTAAATTCAATACCAAGTCCCTCAGTAACAGAGGTTTCCCGTACCGACTTTGATCATTTTGTCGATAGCGCCGTAGGCTCGCTGCAAACAACACTTGACTCTGTAGCTCCTCTTAAAAAGAAGTTAAAAAAGCAAAGAAAGTTCGCTCCTTGGTATAACTCTCAAACCCGTAAGTTAAAACAAATATCACGAAAATTTGAAAGGAATTGGCAATTAACCAAACTGGACGAATCTCGTTTAATCTGGACAGACAGTCTCAAAACTTATAAGAGGGGCCTCCGCAATGCCAGAGCAAACTATTACTCAACATTAATAGAAGACAATAAGAACAACCCCAGGTTTCTTTTCAGCACTGTAGCCAGGCTGACTGAGAGTCACAACTCTATTGAGCCTTGTATTCCTTTAGCCCTTAGCAGTAATGATTTTATGAGCTTTTTTAATGACAAAATTCTAACTATTAGAGGCAAAATTCATGACCTCCTGTCCTCAGATAGTACCTATCTAACCTCAAACACAGCTGTAAAACCTAATATACAGTACAGGCCAAAAGTTTGGACACACCTTCTCATTCAATGTGTTTTCTTTATTTTTATGACTATTTACATTGTAGATTCTCACTGAAGGCATCAAAACTATGAATGAACACATGTGGAGTTATGTACTTAACAAAAAAAGGTGAAATAACTGAAAACATGTTTTATATTCTAGTTTCTTCAAAATAGCCACCCTTTGCTCTGATTACTGCTTTGCGCACTCTTGGCATTCTCTCGATGAGCTTCAAGAGGTAGTCACCTGAAATGGTTTCCACTTCACAGGTGTGCCTTATCAGGGTTAATTAGTGGAATTTCTTGCTTTATCAATGGGGTTGGGACCATCAGTTGTGTTGTGCAGAAGTCAGGTTAATACACAGCCGACAGCCCTATTGGACAACTGTTAAAATTCATATTATGGCAAGAACCAATCAGCTAACTAAAGAAAAAGAGTGGCCATCATTACTTTAAGAAATGAAGGTCAGTCAGTCCGAAAATTGCAAAAACTTTAAACGTGTCCCCAAGTGGAGTCGCAAACCCATCAAGCGCTACAACGAAACTGGCACACATGAGGACCGACCCAGGAAAGGAAGACCAAGAGTCACCTCTGCTTCTGAGGATAAGTTCATCTGAGTCACCAGCCTCAGAAATCGCAAGTTAACAGCAGCTCAGATCAGAGACCAGATGAATGCCACACAGAGTTCTAGCAGCAGACCCATCTCTAGAACAACTGTTAAGAGGAGACTGCGCGAATCAGGCCTTCATGGTCAAATAGCTGCTAGGAAACCACTGCTAAGGAGAGGCAACAAGCAGAAGAGATTTGTTTGGGCCAAGAAACACAAGGAATGGACATTAGACCAGTGGAAATCTGTGCTTTGGTCTGATGAGTCCAAATTTGAGATCTTTGGTTCCAACCGCCGTGTCTTTGTGAGACGAGAAAAGGTGAACGGATGGATTCCACATGCCTGGTTCCCACTGTGAAGCATGGAGGAGGAGGTGTGATGGTGTGGGGTGTTTTGCTGGTGACACTGTTGGGGATTTATTCAAAATTGAAGGTACACTGAACCAGCGTGGCTACCACAGCATCCTGCAGCGACATGCCATCCCATCCGGTTTTGCTTAGTTGGACGATCATTTATTTTTCAACAGGACAATGACCCCAAACACACCTCCAGGCTGTGTAAGGGCTATTTGACCAAGAAGGAGAGTGATGGAGTGCTGCGGCAGATGACCTGGCCTCCACAGTCACCGGACCTGAACCCAATCGAGATGGTTTGGGGTGAGCTGGACCGCAGAGTGAAGGCAAAGGGGCCAACAAGTGCTTAACACCTCTGGGAACTCCTTCAAGACTGTTGGAAAACCATTTCAGGTGACTACCTCTTGAAGCTCATCGAGAGAATGCCAAGAGTGTGCAAAGCAGTAATCAGAGCAAAGGGTGGCTATTTTGAAGAAACTAGAATATAAAACATGTTTTCAGTTATTTCACCTTTTTTTGTTAAGTACATAACTCCACATGTGTTCATTCATAGTTTTGATGCCTTCAGTGAGAATCTACAATGTAAATAGTCATGAAAATAAAGAAAACGCATTGAATGAGAAGGTGTGTCCAAACTTTTGGCCTGTACTGTATATTTAGATTGCTTCTCCCCAATTTCTCTTCAAGAATTGACCGCAGTGATTTCTTCATCTAAATCATCAACGTGTCTCTTAGACCCCATCCCAACTAGGCTACTTAAGGAGGTCTTTCCTTTAGTTAACACTCATATATTAGATATGATCAATATATCCTTATTAACAGGCTATGTACCACAGTCTTTTAAGGTAGCTGTAATTAAACCTCTACTAAAAAAGCCCACCCTGGATCCAGAAGTGTTAGCCAACTATAGACCAATATCTAATCTTCCCTTTATGTCAAAGATCCTTGAGAAAGTAGTCGCAGACCAGCTGTGTGATTTTCTCCATGATAATAATTTATTTGAGGAATTTCGGGAATGCGGGAATCTCGACTGCGTAATTTCTGGTAGTGGGGGACTGCGTTCGCGCTCTCCCCTCATATTTTGACGAAGTGCGCATGCGCCACGGTGTATGCAGCCTGTTCCAGCCGCTCCTGCTTACTTTAACTTTGTTTTTCTACTTTTTTCCTCTCTTCTTTATCTTACTTGTTCTGTTTTTACTTTAGTTATTTATTAAGCTACGTCCTCTCTAATCATGCTTGTGTGGAGAGTTTTTGTTGCTTTGCTTGTGGTGGAATCGCTCCTTTTACTCTGCCACTCGACCGTCGCTCAGCAACACCGCATTGTTTACTCCAGGGATCAGCTGATGGAGCTGAAGCCGGCCGGCTTGGCTACGGTGAGGGAGGATATCCCTGCTGAACTTTGGAGGAAAACACACCGGGGTTGCAGAGGGAAAAGATCGCTACGGCGGCGGAAAGGAGCGAAACACCGGAGACTTATGGAGAGGAAGACATTCAAGCCGTGTCTCCCATCTATCATCATGGGCAACGTGAGATCACTGGGGAATAAGATGGACGAGCTTACAGCGCTAACCCGGAGTCATCAGGAATACCGGGAGTGTAGCCTGATGATTTTCTCGGAGTCATGGCTACACACGGATGTTCCTGACCACAGTGTTTCCACCGTGGGTTTCCACACTGTCCGGGCTGACAGGGACTGCACTAAGAGCGGTAAGCGTAAAGGAGGTGGGCTTGCTGTTTACGTGAACAACAGGTGGTGCAATCCTGGTCACATCACAGTCAAAGACCGCATCTGCAGCCCGGATATTGAACTGTTAGCTGTGGGCCTCCGTCCTTACTATTTACCCGTGAATTCTCACATGCTATTGTAGTGGCTGCTTATATCCCCCCGTCCGCTAACCCGACGTCGGCATGTGACGTCATCCACTCTACAATAGCCGGACTACAGACTGCACACCCGAGTGCTCTCATTATAATCTCGGGTGACTTCAACCATGTCTCTATTAAAAAGACACTCCCGAAATTCACCCAGTATGTGACCTGTAAAACCAGAGAGGAGAAGAGCCTGGACCTGCTGTATGCTAATGTAAAGGATGCATACACCTCCACGTCCCTTCCCCCGCTGGATAGATCAGATCACAACTTGGTGTTTCTCACCCCCTGCTATGTGCCTCTAGTGAAGAGGCTGCCTGTGACCACAAAGACAGTGAGGACATGGTCAGAGGACTGCTATGAGACACTGCAGGGCTGTTTTGAGGTGACTGACTGGAATGTACTCTGTGAGCCACATGGAGAGGACATTGATGGGCTTACTGAGTGCATTACAGACTACATTAATTTCTGTGTGGACGGCATTGTCCCAGCAAGGACTGTGCGGTGTTACCCAAATAACAAGCCTTGGGTAACAAAGGACATCAAACAGGGAGGCGCTGAGGGACATTCAGAGGGAGCTGAGTGCAAAGATCAATGAGGCTAAGGACGGCTACAGGAGGAAGCTGGAGAGGAAACTCCAGCAGAATAACATGAGCGAGGTCTGGAGTGGTTTGAGGACCATCACCGGTTACAGACCAACTAGCAGTGGAGCTGATGGTAGTGTGGCTAGGGCCAATGAGTTAAATCTGTTCTTCAATAGGTTTGACACTGCAGCCCCGGCCCCTGTTGGCTCTCCTGCTGACTGTCTCCAGCCACCACCACTTCTGACCCCCCCTCCTCCTCCTGATAGCACCTCATCCAACTTGGTGAGCCCCTCACACCCATCCTCCACTCCTCACACCTCCTCTGGCTCCCATGCTACCTGCCCTCCTCTCACTTTGGACTTCAACTCTCCCCCTCCTCAACCTGCACTCTTTACAACTCTACATGTTAGGAGACAGCTGAGCAAACTCCCCGCTGGTAAGGCTGCAGGCCCTGATGGTGTCAGCCCACGGGTTCTCAGAGCCTGCGCCGAACAACTCTGTGGAGTGCTTCATCGTGTCTTCAAAATGAGCCTGAGCCTCCAGAGGGTCCCTGTGATATGGAAGACGTCCTGCCTCGTTCCAGTGCCAAAGACGCCGCAGCCCAGCGGTCTCTCGGACTACCAACCGGTGGCACTGACGTCACATATCATGAAGACCCTGGAGAGACTCGTCCTTGAGCAGCTCAGGCCTATGGTCAGGCCGCACCTGGATCCCCTCCAGTTCGCCTACCAGCCCCGGATTGGAGTTGAGGATGCCCTCATTTACCTGCTGAACCGCATCTATGCCCACCTGGACAAGCCGGGGAGCACTGTCAGGGTCACGTTCTTTGACTTCTCCAGTGCTTTCAATACCATCAGGCCTGCTCTACTGGGTGACAAGCTGACGGCGATGCTGGTGAATCCCCCCCTTGTGTCCTGGATTGTGGATTACCTCACTGGCTGACCACAGTATGTGCGCTTACGGCACTGTGTGTCAGACACAGTGGTCAGCAATACCGGGGCTCCACAAGGTACTGTCCTCTCTCCTTTCCTCTTCACCCTTTACACCACGGACTTCAGCTACCAGACAGAGTCTTGTCATTTTCAGAAGTTTTCTGATGACTCTGCTATAGTTGGATGTATCAGCAAGGGTGAGGAGGCTGAATACAGGGCTGTGGTGAATAACTTTGTCTCATGGTGTGAGCTGAACCACCTGCAGCTCAACACAACAAAGACAAAAGAGCTGGTGGTGGATCTGAGGAGAACGAGGACACCAGTGACCCCAGTTTCCATCCTGGGGCATAACGTGGACATTGTAGAACACTACAAGTACCTGGGTGTGTTCATAGACAATAATCTGGACTGGACTAAGAACACTGAAGTCCTTTACAACACGGGACAGAGCCGCCTCTATTTTCTGAGGAGGCTCCGCTCCTTTAACATCTGCCAGACTATGCTGAGGATGTTTTATGAGTCTGTGGTGGCCAGTGCTATTCTGTTTGCTGTGGTGTGCTGGGGCAGCAGACTGAGAGTAGCCGATGCCAACAGACTCAACAAGCTGATCAGAAAGGCCAGTGAGGTTGTGGGGGTGCAGCTGGACCCTTTGACTGCAGTGTCAGACAGGAGGATGCTGTCAAAGGTGCGGGCGATACTTCAGCATGGCTCTCACCCTCTCCACAACGCTCTGGTCGAACTGAGGAGCACCTTCAGCCAGAGACTGATTGCTCCTAAATGCACCACTGAGCGCCACAGGAAGTCATTCTTACCTGTGGCCATTAAACTATACAACTCTCCCTTTGATTATCGGACTCATTTGGCTATTTATAAAACAAAACACACAATATAATTACTCATTCTTATTTCATTTATAACGCTACAACCTTTTCATTGTATATTGTATATATTTCAGATTGTCTACTTTACTATTTTTATTATTTATTTCACTTTATTGTCTACTTTAATATTTTATTTTATGTTAATGTCTACTTTAATATTTTATCTTATTCTATTTTATTCTAATGTCTACTTTAATATTTTATTTTATGTTAATGTCTACTTTAATATTTTATTTTATTTTATTTTAATGTCTACTTTAATATTTATTTTATTTATTTCATTGGCTATTTTAGTATCTTATTTATATCTTCATTTTTATCTCTTGTTTCCTTTCATACTGTATTTCTATTTCTACTTTGCACGGAGCATTGGAACCAAAACAATTTCCCCCCGGGGATTAATAAAGTATTCTGAATCTGAATCTGAATCTGAATTTCAGTCAGGATTTAGAGTGCATCATAGCACTGAGACAGCACTAGTCAAAATTACAAATGACCTTCTCATTGCTTCAGACAAAGGACTTGTCTCTGTACTTGTTTTATTAGATCTTAGTGCGGCGTTTGACACTATTGACCATCAAATTCTACTGCTGAGACTGGAACACTTAATTGGCCTAAAAGGTTCTGCACTGAGCTGGTTTAAATCTTATTTATCTGATCGTTTTCAGTTTGTTGACGTCCATAATGAATCATCCTCACGTACCAAAGTTTGTTTTGGAGTTCCACAAGGTTCTGTGCTCGGACCATTCCTATTTACTCTATATATGCTTCCTTTAGGTAACATCATTAGAAATCACACTATAAATTTCCATTGTTATGCGGATGATACTCAGTTGTATTTATCGATGAAGCCAGAAGAAACTAATCAATTAATTAAACTGCATAACTGCCTTAAAGACATAAAAACTTGGATGAGCACCAATTTCCTGATGTTAAATTCAGACAAAACTGAAGTTATTGTTCTTGGCCCCAAACAACTCAGAGACTCTTTATCTGATGACATAGTTTCTCTAGATGGCATTGCTCTGGCCTCTAGCACTACCGTAAGAAACCTCGGAGTGATATTTGATCAAGATTTGTCTTTTAATTCTCATTTAAAACAAACCTCACGGACTGCATTTTTTCATCTGCGTAATATTGCGAAAATTAGGCCTATCCTGACCCGAAAAGATGCAGAAAAATTGGTCCACGCTTTTGTTACCTCAAGGCTGGATTACTGTAACTCTCTATTATCAGGTAGCTCTAGTAAGTCCTTAAAAACTCTCCAGCTAATTCAGAACGCAGCAGCACGTGTACTAACAGGAACTAAGAAACGTGATCATATTTCTCCTGTTTTAGCTTCTCTGCACTGGCTTCCTGTAAAATCCAGAATTGAATTTAAAATCCTACTGTTAACTTATAAAGCTCTAAATGGTCAAGCTCCGTCATATCTTAGAGAGCTCATAGTGTCATATTATCCCACCAGAACACTGCGCTCTGAGAACGCAGGGTTACTCGTGGTCCCTAAAGTCTCCAAAGTAGATCAGGAGCCAGAGCCTTCAGCTATCAGGCTCCTCTCCTGTGGAATCATCTTCCTGTTACGGTCCGGGAGGCAGACACCGTCTCCACATTTAAGACTAGACTTAAGACTTTCCTCTTTGATAAAGCTTATAGTTAGGGCTGGCTCAGGCTTGCCCTGTACCAGCCCCTAGTTAGGCTGACTTAGGAGTAGTCTGCCCCCCTATAATACACCGGGCACCTTCTCTCCTTCTCTCTCTCTCTCTCTCTCTCTCTCTCTCTCTCGTATTCTATTACTGCATCTTGCTAACTCGGCCATTCTGGATGTCACTAACTCGGCTTCTTCTCCGGAGCCATTGTGCTCCACTGTCTCTCAGGTTAATTCATATCGCAACGGTGCCTGGACAGCGTGACGTGTGTGGTTGTGCTGCTGCCATGGTCCTGCCAGATGCCTCCTGCTGCTGCTGCCATCATTAGTCATTAGTCATACTTCTACTGTTATTATACACATATGACTATTGTCACACATGTATACTGCCAGATATTAATACATACTTTCAACATATTGTACCACAGTAGCCAGAACTATAACTATAATATTATTACTTTCAACAATGTTGTTGTAAGCTACTGTCATTACCTGCATCTCTCTCTCTCTCTCTCTCTCTCTCTCTCTCTGTGTCTCACTGTGTCATGTGGATTACTGTTAATTTGTTATGCTGATCTGTTCTGTACAACATCTATTGCACGAAGAGGGATCCCTCCTCAGTTGCTCTTCCTGAGGTTTCTACCGGTTTTTTTTCCCCGTTAAAGGGGTTTTTTTGGGGAGTTTTTCCTTATCCGCTGCGAGGGTCATGAGGACAGAGGGATGTCGTATGCTGTAAAGCCCTGTGAGGCAAATTGTGATTTGTGATATTGGGCTTTATAAATAAAATTGATTGATTGATTGATTGATTAATCAGACCCACCTCAAACTTGCTGGTCTAAGTCCTTAGACCTTGATGATGCTTAAAAATGAAGCTTTTTAGTTTTCATCAAACGCTGTCACCGTGGCGTCGCCTTGTTCGCCATCAAACACAATGTTGTTTTGAAGGGACAAGGGATGCTTGAAAACTCACCAAACGTGGCATACACATCACAGGTCACAAGTCCTGTTGTCTGATGTGATTTTTGTGCTTTGATGCACCAAGATGGCTCAACAGCGCCCCCTAAAATATTTCAATTAAGCAGCCTCCAGAGCTGCTTTGACCTGCATGTATGAAACTTGGTAGGCACCTGTAACACTCTATCACGTACAAAAAAGTCTCTTGGAGCCATGCTCCAAACCCAACAGGAAGTCGGCCATTTTGAATTTACTTGTGCCACTTTTGTGCATTTTTGCCCGTTTCCATGGCTTGTAAATTAACAAACTTGTCCTACAGATTTAATCAGATTGGCTCCAAACTTGGTGTATGTAAGCGTGACTATGTTGTGACCAAAAGTTATCACAGGATTTGCCCAATGTTGAATGGCGCGCCCGCTGCCGAGCATTGAATCTTGAGGTCTCGCCATGAAAAATGAAATTGCTGTAGCTTTGGCATAAATGGTCCAATCTCCACCAAACTTCACATGATTTATATTACTCCCACCCTGAACACATTCTCATTACCAAATTTCCTGATAATCATGGCGCCTCCTAGTGTCAAAAGGAAGTACTTCTTATCAGACATTTATCTTTGGATTCACCTGAAATTTCAGTGCTGTGGTCTATATTTGATGTTCACAAACGTGACATATCATTAGGGTCTACGAGCGCTGCAGAGGGTTTACTTTTGATGTCTTGCCATGAAACAGAAAATTGCTATAAATTTGGAGTAAATGGTCCGTTGTCCACCAAACTTGACATGATTCATATTTGTCCCACCCTGAACACATTCATATGACAATATTCCATGATAGTCATAACGCCACCTAGTGGTGAAAGGAAGTACTTCTTACCAGACACTTATCTTTGGATTCACCTGAAATTTCAGTGCTGTGGTGTGTATTTGATGTACACAACCATGACATATCATTAGTGCTCATACGTGCTGCAGAGGGTTTAATTTTGAGGTCTCGCCATGAAACAGGAAATTGCTATATTGTTGCCGTAAATGTTCTGACATGATTCATATTAGTTCTGCCCTGAAAACATTTATATGACCATATTTCCTGATACTCATAGTGCTACCTAGTGGTGACAGGAAGTAGGTCTCAAACACTTATCTTTTGATTTATCTGAAAGTTAAATGCTGTGGTGTATACTTGATGTATAAAAACATGATGTATAATTACTGCGCTCTCCAACTCCCTCTAGTGGAAAGAGGAAGTGATACAAAATGTGAAATATGTCATTCCAGCACTGTATCAGGGATATGCCAAGTCACTCCTGCATGCGATATCTAACTTTGACAGAAATGAACTGACGCGTCAGAAGGCGTCCTGCCAGCTCCCCCGAGTTGTGTGAAGGTGCGAGGGCCCGTTCATCACTGCTTGCAGCTTTAATTATTATTATTATTATTATTCCGACATTTCGTGTCCCAATTTTACTGTTTTTCTTTGTCCAAAAGGATCGCATTTTTTACTGCCTGAACATACCCCAAAACTCATGAAACTTGGAATATAAGTCACACCTGGCGATAAATTTTACGATCAATTGTCGTTCTGAATTTCCACCACTAGGTGGCACTATAATCAAGGAGTTTAAAATCAAGTGCATTTGGTTCACAACTCCCATATACTTTGTCGCACATTCAAAAACCTTATATCCATGCGTTCAATGAATTGTGCTGAATCTTGTGATATAGGCCACGCCCATTTCCACCTACCGTTTTTTTCCGCAAATTCGCAAAATGTCGCAAACTTACTTTTTCGAACTCCTCCTAGGCAACTTCACCGATTGGCATGAAACTTTGCACACAGCATCTGTGGACCCTCACAACAAAAAGTTATTAAAAGAATTTTGATATTCCAAACAATACTCAAGTTATTAAAAACAACTTCCTGCAGATTTCGTTGTAAACAGGAAGTGCTGCATATCTCCACATTGGTGTATCCGAATGACATAAAACTCAGTTTACTACTTCCCCATGAGCCCATGAGGCTCTGTGCAAAATGTCAGACGATGACCACCAGGTGGCGCTCTTTAAATTGAAGTATTTTATATCTCAACATTGGTTGGGCGGATTAACACGAAACTTGGTATAATTATTGTCAGTGCCCTCCTGAGTATATCTGACGAAGGACTAATCGATCTGCCACTAGGTGGCGCTGTGGTGGCAGTTCAACTTAATATTTGGCACTGTGCCAACACCATACACTGTGAAACCTTCTATTTACGTGTTTTCTGAATTCAGCTGAATTGTGTGGTGTAAGCCACGCCCACTTTCGTGGTAACGTTCCATTCACTAAGTCGCGACAAATGAAAAACTCACTTTTTTGAACTCCTCCTAGGTGATTTGACTGATTTGCACCAAACTTTGCATGAAGCATCTGTGGACCCTTCTGACAAAAAGTTATTAAAAGAATTTTGATCGTCCAAAAAATGCTCAAAATATAAAACAACAAATTCCTGCACATTGTTTTCAAAACAGTCTTTCATATCTTGACCAAATACAGTCTGATTACCACTATACTTTTGCTGATTGTGTTCCATGGCCCAATGACAGTTTGTGCAAAATTCGGTGCAAATCGGCCAATAGGTGGTGCTCTGGTGGCAGTCTAATTAGTGTGAATGGAAGTAAATTGGAAAATCCTCAAATCCTCTTCAAAACTCATCAACTTTCAACCTCTTCTTGTCCCTCATCCTTTGAGCTAGAGACACCATGTCAACTTTTAAAGAGTCAGAAGACCTTGAACACATTAACTGTACATAATTATCTATCTTTATCTTTATTTTGGCCATGACCAATATTCTTTTGTTTATGAACACTGGTAGATAACTATCTTGCCACCAGGTGATCTTTGGCTGCTCCTGACGCTACCGTCATAAAAAACAAGAGACCGCACATGCGCAGTTGGGCACTCTCAGCTGATTGTAAACAGATAAGATGGCGACAAGACGCAACTTCAGTGTTCATTTAAAGCTAGACATTTTGAAATATTCCGAACAAATGTCGGGGGAATACGCCGCGGGGCATATGACGCCTGGTATGCAGAAAACGGCAACAAGACCTTCACAAAAGGAGGGAACATGAGAGCAGCTGACAAACGCAAGATAATGGCTTACCGTCTCCAGGTCCAGTAATATCCTCTTTGGTTGGTGTCATGACTGCCCAGTACCTGGACAACCGAGCCGTGGCGAAACACAGGTATCTGGCATGTCAGAGGAGAAACGAGCTGTTAACATTTCTCTTTGTGTTAGGTAACGTTAAAGGCATTAGGCTGACCAAATGTTCTCTTTTGCCCGGTGTTTCGGATTTACTCGCAACCCTGTTAACTGGCGACCTTCAGCCGAATGCGTCTGCGGTTGTCGTAGTGACAACAGCTGTTTTCAACCAGGAAGAGAACACGTAGCTGTCCTCGCGAAGGCCTCTTTATTCAGTTTTTCGGAAGAATATCAAAACATAGCCGACCTGATCCGTCTTTGGACTCTTGTTGGAGGATCCCAGTCACGGACCGACACTCAGTCGCGGTTTGAATCACACTTGTTATGACGGAATGTTGAAAACACGAAGAGGCCAAGTTGCTTTTCCTGTAAATCTAACTCCTATCTCGAATAAATTTTCTAAATAGGCCTACACAGTTTCGTCTCTGGTGCCTGCCTAAATAAACATGTGCCATATTAAAGAACCGTTCAGCCCTGTGAAATGTAAAAAAGAAAATTTTCACGGGATTCGAACCCGCTTCGTCATGGGAAAATAAATTAAGAACGCACCATTAACGGGGTACGCCACTATGACAACGCCACTTTACTGACAGATCCATTAAAAATCCGACAACGTACAGCCAGCTATGTCTTCACATTGGGAAGTAGCTAGATCAACTTGTGACCACACTGTCCATGCACTGAGGAACATTTTACATTCTCACTGCTTTCCAATACAAAAACCAGCGGTTTTAAATCCACTTAATTCATAAACATAACGTTTATTGTTGTGCTACAGGTCGATAAAGCCAATATTCATATACTCACGTGGAAATACTTTATTTTAAATTAAGCAATAAAGCAGCAGCTGTATAATCGATGTATCTCTACGATAAATTATCTATTTATGTTGTAGCATTAAGGCGATTAAAAGCGTACAAATATGACAAACACTAGGCTGTAGGTAAGTCCATTAACCCCTGCAAAGCGTTTTAGAGTACCGACGTGAAGTTAGTTTGACGTTGAATATTCGGATATTCATTTTGGGTTCAACAGTGATTTCCTCTCATAGGCAGAAAATAGTGAGTAACAAAGAGAAGGGCTAATACCCCCATACCCCCATTACTGGACCCAGACACCCCACACCAATGTAGAATGGTTTTCCCAAGTGGGCCTAATAAGGCACACCTCTTTATAAATGGGTTTCAGGCTCTATTTTATCGATTATCCAACGGCAAACTAACTTCAGCCGGAGTCACATGCAGTGCACTCTTGGGATCATTTGGTCTTGCCATGATCTGAGAAAGTCCCTATTTACGTAGAATATTAACTTGATTTTTGACACTTTCACTTAGTTCCGATGTCATGTTTCATACCAGAACAATGCCACCGAGTAAACAATGATCTGCTGGAAACTACAAGCACAGCCACATTAATAAAAGGTGAACACTGAATGCAAGTTTAGTTACATGAATGACAGCCAGATGAGTACATCAGATCTACTTGTGCGTCATCTCAAGGAAATATGACCTTTTGGCCAAAGGAGTTGTGGTTATGTTGCAGGATCTTACTTGTTTCTTCACTGTACATGTTTGGTATACCATATAGCCTACCATGTGTGTTTTTTCTGAACCACCCTCAAATGTATTTATTGTTATTTCTAGGTTTACATAAAAGATGTGATTTTCAGTGTTGCCTATGAAGGCTACAACATGACGTTATCTTGCGTTACGTTTATGAAGTAGGCCTAACTGGATTTATACAGCTGCTGCTTTATTGCTTAATTTAAAATAAAGTATTTCCACGTGAGTATATGAATATTGGCTTTATCGACCTGTAGCACAACAATAAACGTTATGTTTATGAATTAAGTGGATTTAAAACCGCTGGTTTTTGTATTGGAAAGCAGTGAGAATGTAAAATGTTCCTCAGTGCATGGACAGTGTGGTCACAAGTTGATCTAGCTACTTCCCAATGTGAAGACATAGCTGGCTGTACGTTGTCGGATTTTTAATGGATCTGTCAGTAAAGTGGCGTTGTCATAGTGGTGTACCCCGTTAATGGTGCGTTCTTAATTTATTTTCCCATGACGAAGCGGGTTCGAATCCCGTGAAAATTTTCTTTTTTACGTTTCACAGGGCTGAACGGTTCTTTAATGTGGCACATGTTTATTTAGGCAGGCACCAGAGACGAAACTGTGTACGCCTATTTAGAAAATTTATTCGAGATAGGAGTTAGATTTACAGGAAAAGCAACTTGGCCTCTTCCTGTTTTCAACATTCCGTCATAACAAGTGTGATTCAAACCGCGACTGAGTGTCGGTCCGTGACTGGGTTCCTCCAACAAGAGTCCAAAGACGGATCAGGTTGGCTATGTGTATCATACCCAGACGCACAAAAAAATCTCTTAACGTCATGGTAAAATCCCAACAGGAAGTCGGCCATTTTGTTTTGAATTTTGTTTTGGCTTTTTGATGGCTTCATCGACCTCATCTCCTCATGAAAATTGATACACAGATCAAGAATGGCGAGCTCTTACATCTGATAGGGGCATCGCCCATGGGGGGGGACAAAATGCCTCTATAGTGCCCCCTTGAAATTTTCAAAAAACCCTCCACATAGGGGTTTTTTTGGAGTAGGAACATGAAAATTGGTACACATGTGTATGTTGTCCAGACGGACATAAAAGTCTCTTGCACCAATGGTCTACTCCAAACAGGAAATCGGCCATTTTGATTTTGACTTGTCATTTTGGCGTGATTTCCACATGTTGTATTTTAACGAACTTGTCCTAGGGATTTCATCCAATCGACTTCAGATTTTTTACAGATCATCCAGAGACCATGCTGATGAAAAGTTATTAAAAGCTTTTCTCTACGTCAAGGGGTGTGGCCGCTATGGCGCTTCCCTTGCCACCAAATACGTTTGGCATTTTGATGGCTTCAGCAACCTCATATCCTCATGAAAATTGACAAACAGGTCAAAAATGGTGAGCTCTTGCATCTAATATGGGCTTCGCCCATGGGGGGGACAAAATGCCTCTATAGCACCCCCTTGAAATTTTCGAGAAACCCTCCCCATAGGGTTTTTTTTGGAGTTGGAACATGAAAATTGGTACACATGTGTATGTTGTCCAGACGCACATAAAAGTCTCTGGCACCAATGGTCTATTCCAAACAGGATGTCGGCCATTTTGATTTTGACTTGTCATTTTGGTGTGATTTCCACATGTTGTATTTTAACGAACTAGTTCTAGGGATTTCATCCAATCGACTTCAAATTTTTTACAGATCATCCAGAGACCATGCTGATCAAAAATTGTGCTCTGCATGTCTGTAGGTCAAAGGGCGTGGCTGCTATTGGCGCTGCCATTTTTGATCCATCGCCATGCATATTGAAGCAGCTCTCTCTTCCACATAATTCATCCAAACTGCTTCAAAATTTCTGTACATGATAAGAGCCCCACCCTCAACGCCTCTATATGCTCGTAGGCAATGTCGCTCATACCGCCCCCTTGTGCAAACAGGAAATGCCCTATTATACATTGACATTGTCCGATTTGCTTGAAATTTCACATGTGTGATGAGGGTCCGCTCCTGGACACACCTGCACACGTTTAGTTACAGTCCTAGTGCCCATGGTGGATGAACAAAACATTGCATTTTTTCACTCCTGCCAGGTTTTTTCTCCCTCTCGCTTCGTGCCACAGCCCCCACGTGCCTCAGGCCCCTGCAGTTACATGGGGGAGCGAGGGCCCAATCACAGCTGCTTGCAGCTTTAATTTAATTTGATATTTGATGTTTATGGTTTATTTACAACCTAGTTATAGATAGCATGTAGCCTTTTTTTTTTAAGATTTTTTTTGGTCAGTTTTGCCTTTGATAGGAAAGTTAAGTGTGAAAGGGGAAGAGAGAGGGGGAATGACATGCAGCAAAGGGCCACAGACTGGAATCGAACCCGGGCCGCTGCGGCAACAGCCTTGTACATGGGGCGCCTGCTCTATCCACTAAGCCACCGACGCCCCGAGCATGTATTTACTTTTTATTCAGAACCACACGTAGGTCTACCTGTATGGAAGAATGAGCATGTGTTGATAGTGAGGCAGAGATAAAAATGAAAAATAAACGAAAAATACAGAAACATTTGGGTTGTTCTTATCGGACACGATTCAGTGGATCAGGCTTCAGTTACCAGCCAGTCACAGCACCACCTGTACGCTATACCTTCATCATTTACTCTCAGCTCAGATTCAAACCTGTATGTCCTTCTGTTCCAACATTGCTGTTATATCATATATCATATCATATATCTTATATCAGAAATTTCTTAATGTAGGCTGTTTGGTCTAAAGAATGATTTACTACCGTGCTATCATAGACATACAGTACAGGCCAAAAGTTTGGACACACCTTCTCATTCAATGCGTTTTCTTTATTTTCATGACTATTTACATTGTAGATTCTATTTGCTTTTTGTATTCTTGTATAGGGGCCCGATCGCATCGTCTGTGCTGACTTTGGGGTCTCTAGGGTGACAGGGGACTGCACAGGTGCCCCTAAAGGCACTAAAATCTCCAAAAATAAAGGGAAAAATGCTTTTCTTTAATATTTCATAAACACTTTGAGCCAGATGGCTGAAAATTTAGTATGTGCATTGTGACCAGGAGCGTGACGAGTGTGCTGAGTTTCATACCTGAGCGACCTTCAGAAGTGTCAAAGGTCAGGGGGTATCTGGCAGGAGAGGCCTCATCCTGAGCTTAACTGTTTAACCCTCGACCTCAGCCTAATCCTTACCATTTCTGAATATGTTGCTCAACAGAGGGTGTTGTGCATGGATTCGCTGGTCCTGTTGCAATACGACCACCGTAGAGCTACTTAGCTTTCAAAAGGCCTACTGGCTTGACACTCGAGGTCATCAATCTATGTCCAAAATAAAGTTCACACACCAAATTTCAAGTCATTTGGTCCATTTTTGGTCGAATGGCATTCACTTGAAGTTTCCAAATGGCGATTACTTGAAGGCCCGCCCATCAGAAAGTACAGGTCTGAGGGACACCAAACTGACGCCTTTCTGCTCGTCCCAGGCCACTGAACGACATATAAAATAATCAGACTTCCACGACTTTTAGAAAAGAATTTGCTTCAAACTGACCAGCTGTGTCAGAGGCTGTTAGAGTGTATGAACCTGACACCCTCTTGAATTTGATTTTGTGAGACATCCAGTTTAGAAAACTAAATGACTTGAGGGGTTTGCGTTTTGTATTCTTGTATAGGGGCCCGATCGCATCGTCTGTGCTGACTTTGGGGTCTCTAGGGTGACAGGGGTGCACAGGTCCCCATAAGTCACTTAAATCTCCAAAAATTGAGGGAAAAACGATTCCCGGTCGCATCCTCTGTGCTGACTTTGGGGTCTGTAGGGTGACGGGGGGTGGGGGGGGTGGGGGGGTGCACAGGTCCCCATAAGTCACTTAAATCTCCAAAAATGGAGGGAAAAACGCTTTTCTTTAATATTTCATTCATTCATCACTTCGAGCCAGGAGGCTGCTATGTGCATCTTGACCTGGTGTGTGACAAGTGCGCCGAGTCTTGGACCCCAGCGACCTTCCCAAGTGTCAGACGTCTCCCCATTGCAACTTGAAGAGTGGGCACCTCGGTAGAGTGGGCACCTCAGTGTTCAATTCGCAATTTAGTCCAAAATGTGAAGGGGAAAAAAAAATCAATAATTATGAAAATGATCTGAATTATGTTCAAATCATGTCCACTTTACATTATTTCAGTCTATTTTCCAAATTCTTCTCTTTTTACATTTTGGACAAAGTTTTTAAAAGCAACATGACACTCTTTTTATTCTCTTTTAATCATGCCAATCTTTGAATATTGTGGCAAGCCAGGGGAAACCTCTGGGTCACCACAGCAGAGCGGGCAGACCCACAGGCTCAGGGCCTGCAGCCCATCAAGTGATCAGAGAGAGAGATTTACTTGCCTTTCTCCCAAGCACTCAGTTTGGTTGAGGACAAGCAGCAGTCAACATTTCTCTGGTTTCCACATGATTGAAGATCCTCAGTTCACGTGAGATTTGATGAACTTTGATGAACCCCACACCACAATGGAACCATGTGCAAAGTTAATAATGTTTGTGACTCACCTGGTCTCTCTCCCTCCTCTCCACCCAGGGAAGCTGGGCTGCATCCCCCACATCAAGTGTAACTAAATTGAAAGCCTCACCACTCTCTCACTCTGTGCCACCTAGGATTGATATGGCCATGAATCCTTCAGCCACAGGTGGACTATGAGAGAACAGGCCCCTGGCATATGGCCTGGTAAAAGGCCCCTTGTAGAAGTATTTTGAATAGCAATAGGATCTACAGTGCACATACATAGGCTACACTTATCAATGGAGCCATGGTTCCCCCACTTTTTGGTCTGGGGTAGCAGGGTTAGTGGGTCAAGGTCAAATATCACCTATCTACAATAGTTATGGCTATATATCAAGACTATGCCTGCAAGGTCAGTAAAAGTGAACTACTCAAAATGAATAAGTACTACAGTTCCTTGTTCAAAGGCTTTGCTTGGTTGAGTAGTTTGTAATGGGTTTGTCTCAATGAAAGCAGTGTTGATGAGCCAGTTATAATTGTAACTAGGTACGTCTCAGGATCACACTTCTTGTTTGCCTGGGAGTAGGGGTTTTCTTCCTACCTGTTGCATCTAACTGCAATTATACAGTGTTATAAGCAGATGCAAAGCATTTATACTTGACCTTGTCATTATAAAATGCTTTATATTGTGAGTATTTAGTGCTTATAATTGCAATTTTAGTGTTATAAGCAGATTATAATTTATCATAAGCATGACTATAATGCATTATAAACATGGGATGCATTGCTGCTGTTACCCAGCATTCTATTGATATTAAAAAGAAAATGTACTATTTAATACTTTTTTAAAAGCAACTACTCTAGCACTTTAACTCAAATAGAGAATCATCCAGCTTCATAACATTCAAGAGGCTTCTGAAGGTGTGGATTAGGACCAACCAGATCTGTGACCATGTGTAATCACCTCCATGAACTTGATGTAACAGAGCAGTGTACAACAGGGCCATGTGCAATTTCTTAAGCACTTTAATATGCAGTATGCACTTCATATTTATAACTGTACTATTTATTAGTAATATGTAGTAGGACAATGTGCAATCTTCATTTAGTACTGGTCAATTTTCTGTTATGCAGTAGCACTTTATCTAATATGCACTAGCACTTTGTAAGAGCATTGTGCAATTTAGATTTGTATTATTTAAATCTGTGCAATCCATGTTATCTATGCAACAGCACTTTATTTACATGCACCAGCACTTTATGGTAAGCACTTTCCTTTTTTGCACACTAGCTCGACCAGTCTCTGTACTCTGTTCTGTGTACTTGTATGTATATGTCTTGAATGATCTGTGTACTTTTATTGTGTATGTTCTGTTTCTTTTCTTTTTTTGTATTTTATCTGATGTAATATCAACCTGCCAAGGGACTACAGATGGAAACTAGCCCATGGCTATAATCTGGCATATTTACGTGTATATGTTCATTAATATGCACTGTCCCTTTTTAAATAAATAAATTGAACTTGAAATTGAAAATAAAAACTTTGACTGATCACTGACTTCACATTGACCAAAGTAATTTAAGGTTTAGAAACCCTGCTCTAAGCACTGACTCTTAAGGGCTTTGTAAATAATTCAAGAATACACATTTTGGACAATTTACTAGCAGACAAAGCAGCCAGCAGGTGCAAACCTACAGAAAAAACGCTCAACATTTACACCAATAGTAATAAGCTGGTTAGAATAAGTGTATATTAAAAATAAATTCACATCCAAACATGAGATATCAACTAGAACATGGTTTATTTCTTTTGCTGAACAAGCACATTACTGTTTGTTTGGTTTCTTTTTTTTCCTACGCTGAAGGAATCCCATTCTGATTCATCACCCAACTGATCCACTGTGCCATCCAACTCCAAGTCGTCTGAAGAACGATCCACTGCCGACTCATCTTGCGTTTTAATAGTCCGCTACCGGTGCTGTCCTAATGTCTTCCATTTTGTCTGTGTCTGTTCTACCACCTTTTTGTCCACACTTTTCTGCAGGGGGTAAAACAAAGAAAGAGAAACTCATGACTGAAAGTTCTTGTTAAACCAAGTCACAATCTGTGATTTGTCAGAGCATGTGAAGAGCGCATGGTGATTCCTAAACAACTACCACAGTGCAGAACTACTGTATGTTGTTTAGGCGTTATCATTCTAACCTATGTTCTGGTCGTGCTGTGGAATCACAGACTGAGGCTCTTAAGCTTTGCCTTTATGAAATATCCAATCATCAAAATTAACATGCTCTGAAAATGACTGAAGCCCACCCATATAACCCACTTAACACAAGGTCTGCAAAAGCTTTTGAGATTTTGGGGCGTCGGTGGCTTAGTGGTAGAGCAGGCGCCCCATGTACAAGGCTGTTTCCGCAGCGACCCAGGTTCGAATCCAGCCTGTGGCCCTTTGCTGCATGTCACTCCCTCTCTCTCTCTCTCCCCCCCTCACACTTACCTGTCCTGTCCATTAAGAGGCAAAAATGCCCCCCCTCCCAAAAAAAAAAGATTTCGAAGTGTGCCCTGTTCCGGATATGTCTTAAATCTAACAAAAAAGACTGGAATTACACATAGCATTTGAGACCTTGAATCCATGTCCCACCTTGTCACGGGGCTCTGGGCAAGATGAAACGCCTCCCACAGTAGCTGGAGGAGTGTTGAGAGCAGACACCGTAGGCTGTTCCATAAGAACGGCGACTGTGTCCACGAATGCACTGTCAGGCGAGGTTCTTGGCGGACCCTCTGCTGGTTTCTGTAAAACACAATAAAAAAACATGTGTTCCCCAATAGTTAGGAGAGTGGGCCCTGATCCGGAAAGTCTTAAATCTATCAAAAATGACAGGAATCAGGCATAGCGATTGAGACCTTGAATCCATGTCCCACCTTGTCACGGGGCTCTGAGCAAGATGAAACACCTCCCACAGTAGCTGGAGGAGGGTTGAGAGCAGACTCCGTAGATGGAACGGCAACCATGTCCAAAACCACACTGTCACGCTGGGTTCTTGGCGGAACCTCTGCTGGCTTCTGCAAACACAATACAAAAGCATGTGGTCCCCACTAGTTATGACATTGCCCTGTGAGAGTAAACAAGTTTCTGCCTGACAGAAATAGGCTGCTGAACAAGAAGGAAAACAGGCAGCTATTGAACAATAGTGTTTGGCCTTTTAAAGACGTTGCACAAACCACTCAACCTTGCACATCTGAGAAAACATTGCACAAACGTAGTATATTGGCTTGCATAAACTGATACATACCTTTCGCCATGGCCAGTCATTTCCTCCATAATCATAGGAAATTTCTTCGCCTATACTTATGGGCTGGATAGCGCAGAGGCAAATGTGACTCTTCTTATCAACCTCCACTAGCCTCATCCTACTATTTGAGTTCTTGTGGTCGTCGTTAACGAGCCGACAAAGGGACCCATCTTCTTTGGCGCCATCAACACTTAAACAAACAACATCATCCAGTTTTTGAATAAGCGGTGACGTTAAAGCAGTCAGGCAAAATGCAATTCTAACCTACACAACCAACAGTACAAATTGTTTTAATCTCAAATAAAACAATTTGCGCAATTGAATGCAATTGCATTGCATTGAGATCATTGCGAACGTGATGCATTGTGAGCTTGTAGATCTGCTATTTTCACTGTAATTGTGAACTTTTTTTTTTTTTAACAAATCTTCTCTTATGGGGGTCCCTGGCACAAAAGGTGTGTTTCCACCACAGGAACTTCGGGGTAATTTTACGGGGCCAGGGCCGTTGGTGTGTGTCTCCACTGCAGGAACTTCTCCAGCAGGGCCATTTACAGGAACCTTTACGGGGCCGAAAGGAGTCCCTGCCTCGGGGTAGGTACTCAGATCAGCCCTGAAAAATTCCGGGTGGGGCTTGAGATTTACTCTGTGCTGATTGGGCAGACTCAAAGCGGGGTGTGACGCCAAAAGAAAGCCCCGAAATAGCGTTGTTAAAAAAACATCTTCACGTCCAAAATAAGAGAGAATAAGTCAGTAAAAGACGTATGAGAGTGGTAGTAGTAAAAAAAATAAGTATGATAAATACGCAATTACGCAACGATCGAAACGACAATTTAAACTGACTAAAAACAATTTGCGCGATGATTGTTGCACGTCGCCGCCAGAGCCCGGGTCATGGTCTGCAGTGGAGACATGGCCACTGAGAGGGCCGAATGAGAGGACGGTTCCTGTAAATAGGGATGCACTGATCCACATTTTTTCACTTCCGATCTGATCCCGATACCTGAATTTGGATATCTGCCGATACTGATACTATTCTGATACCAGAGCTCTGTTTGCTTTAATATTATTATTATCATTATTATTGTTGATTTTATATGAGGCTGTAACAAACTCTTCTCTACAGGCAAATATGATATGTACGTATGTATGCATGTATGTCCCAAAAGGCAACTTGAGGTAAGTATAAGGTCAGAAAAGCAGGAAATCCTGTTCACAGGAAAAATCCCATCCTGAAAACAAATATGCAGCTGTACGGGTTTCAAATTGATTGTCAATATTTATTAAATTACAAGACAGTGTTAAACTACTAGTGCAATATACACTATCAAAAAACAACCTGTCATATTAATCTGAACAGCACAGATACAAATCAAGTAGACACTACTATGTATTAGTGTTGTCACGGTACCAAAATTGGGACCCACGGTACGATACCAGTGAAAGTATCACAGTTCTGAGTAGTATCACAATACCACAGCAAAAATGAGGCAGATGTGCCTTTTGTCATTTATAAAAAGATAAATCACTTTTCTATAATACATCACTGATATTTCAATGGAATAAATTACTTATTGACTTATTCATGCTTCAAAAACAGCATCAATAAGTGATTAACATAGGGGGGATCAAAATAAAATAAAAATCAACCAGCCACCCTCCTCCCCTGACAAGTTAAGAACAGTCCCTAAAGTGCGGTGAGGTTTGTGGACCGTTACCTGCCACAAAGAGAGAAATGTGAACGGCTCGTTTCTCCTCTGACACGCCACATACCTGTGTGCCGCCACAGTTCGGCTGTTCAGGTACTTTTGTGCAGTCATGACGCCAAGAAGAGGACATTATTGGACCTGGAGTCGGACTTCTCTGATGCCGGTAAGCCGTTCTTGCGCCGTGCAGCACTATGAGCCTCCACCATATTTGACAGGAATACATTCCCGTCTGTGTCTGTGACCCCCGTTCAACCCACAACCGGCAGGATTCACCTTTAGTTTCTGCTGCTGGTTGAAATCTGTACTCCGCGCTGAATGATTTATTTTGCGCGCACAAAACTATTTTTAGTCGCAAATGCGAGTAAAATGCTCGCACCATAGAGCTCTGTAGTGGGAAACAAATCACTGTAGCATATAAACAAATTGAACCTACAAGTAAAAATAAATTAATAATAACTTTAACTGCTTAAAGATACTCAATAGCTCAGTTCATACCTGAAATGTCACTGGATACAAACTACTGCAGCGGCATATCGAGTGCCAGGTGGCCAGCGTGCACCGTTATTGGACGCCGCATGGACACTCATGTTCTTGTGATTGGACTTTGAACTTATCCCACAGTAGTGGTACCTGAGGTACCGTAGTACTACAGTACTCCAACATTATGGTATCATATGTACCGTCGTGTTTTAGTACCGCGGTCAGTGCAACACTACTATGTAGCAATCATCATATCATTCCAGCAGACAACGTGAAAGCACAGACGCGGCTCGTGGATTGGAAATATCAGCAGGTGGATCGGAAATTTCCGATCCATGAATTACGTTGGTATCGGAACCCGATACCGATACTGGATCAGATCGGCCCCATCCCTACCTGTAAAGTTCCTACACCCCTCCCTTTACCAGAACTCCTGCAGTGGAAACGCGCCTAAAATGTTTTTTGATGATGGGGGTCCACGGCCAAATCAGTGTATATCATATCAGTGTAGGGGTCCTTGACATGAAGTTTTTGAAAACCACTGGGCTAAACAGTGGATTTAAGATGGGCACATTATGAAATGAATTATGAACCCAGCATTATGAAATGCAGGGTGAGAACTTGCAGCCAACATTTTCCTTTTTTTCCTGGTAGAGTGAGATGTAAACCTACCACAGAGACTTTCCAGCGAACATGAAAACGTGTTGAGTAGGTGTGTATACCTCTCTCCTCCTCTGTGCTTCCATGTCAGAGATAAGGTCGCCTCTATACTTAAGGATGAAGTCACCTTGGTTGAAGGGTCTTCTGGCAAATACTCCACGCTCCATGCCCTGTAACAAAAGCGGCAAAGTTTATTCAGGGGTCAGGGGAAAAAATTATATGACCTGGCTCCCTGACTTCAGTATCATTACTGAGGCTCAAAATCATTGATTGATATACTATTGATATACTAGTAATATTGGACTCAGATTTAAACTTTGAGCAGGGCTCTACAGTGCGAGCGATTCACTCGCATTTGCCCCTAAAAAAATATGTGTGAGAACCGGAAAAATGATTTAGGTGCACAGTGTGCAAGTCAAGATCAAAACCTGTTTTATCTGCCACCGTTCAAAAACTACAAATCCCACAATTCTCTGGTCACAACGCAGGCGACAACGCCACACTGTTACCTGTTGTATATTGGCCTCAGGCTTGGCCGATTGTAGCACTACAGAGAGTCCAAGAGGATCGGTGTGTGTCTGTGTGGGACTGTTTTTCTTTTAAAAAGAAGTTACTGCACAGCGTCAGGTGTGCAGAACCTGCATTGGTGCTGCTGCTGTCTCACGGGGCCAACACCAATCCATATAATTAACCAACCACAAAGCCGTGTACGATTGCTGCGTGGCTAAAATGAAGACAGCCAGTGAGTCTAACAAGTCAAATATCCGCCGACACGGGTCACTGACTGAAGAGTTTGAAAGTATAACTTAACATGAACGCAGCTCAAACTGACCCGGTGCCTCAGCAGTACAGGGTGTCCTCCCGTATTTTACCTGGGTTGCTGTACCGGAGCTTGATGTTTAAAAAAATAAATAAATAAAATGCCAGGAGCATGTCGCGGCGGAGCAGAGAACAGTTGAATTTACAGCTGAAGAGCTTACATGTGGTGAAGACGTACAGCGGAGACCCGTCAGTCTCAGGGTGCATTTTTCATTAATATAAACTTCAGCCTCAAAGCTGTCTGTCCTCAGACTGTCCTGACCTGTCCCTGAACATCACAGAGAGAACGTGGAGCTGTGTGACAGGCTGCATTTTATTTACATCAGGCTGATAATCATGATAATTAATACATGCTAAGTAACAAGCTTGTAAGCTTACCAAATCAGATGTTACTGTGATTTAAGTAGTTGTAGATGTAGATGTAATTCATATTAGTTCAAACATTATTGAATATCATAACATATAAGGCTAATTTATGCTTAATGTGTCAAATATTGTGTTGATCATAATACAGAACAAGTTATTGTCTGTTGATTAAAAATATATCATGTTTGTATATTCTGGGTCACATTAGAAGTGTTTAGGGTGATTTTTTACTGTTCTGTTTTATCTTCTCGTTTCTGTGGTCTTTCTTTTAGTGTAAAGCAGTTTGAGTTGCACTTTATGTATGAAAAGTGCTGTATACATAAAAATCATCATCACTATCATTATACCTCCATCCATAACAACATAAAAAATGAAGTTTGGAAATTTTGGTTTGGTAGATTTTTGGTCAGTGTTTGGGTCACAAGAAGGAGAGGAGGAGGAGAGAGGAAAGAGATAGAAGGAGAGGAGAAGGGGGGGGGGGGGGAGAGGAAGAGGAGCAGGAAGGAGAGAAGAGAGAGGAGAAGTGAAGGAGACCAGAGGGGAAGGAGAGAGGAATGAGAGGAGGAGAGAAGATGTTACTTTTATGAAAGTTATGTTTTCCAAATTAAAACATAGCTTACTGAGGATCGATTCAACCATTCATTTGTGATTACACTGATCACTAGCTTTTAGTCGAGTTTCTGAGCCTTCTGTGGGTATAACCCATGCCCCATGAAAGGAAGACGGAGCTTAATAAGCGTGACGTGCCCGGTGTTTCGGTTCAACTGGTGAGCGTGTTAACTGGTGACCTCTCGTAATGTAGCTAATATAATGTGAGAAAGTCGCTAGTTAACACACTCACCAGTTAAACTGAACCGGAACACCCGGGCATCCTAGCTAAGCACCCCTGTTTTGCTCATATTTTTTCCTTTTGAAAATAAGTCGCGTATTTGACGCAGCTAAACGGGGCTAAAGTTAGCAACATCACTCGTCGTTTCATATAATCCGTTACTTCCGCCACTATTCCGTTCGTTAACATTTAGCATTGAACAGTTCAAAGTATCAGCAATGTTAGGACAGGACTAATGGTAGGCCTACTAAACCCTCACGCTTTATGAACGTATTTAATGACAAAATAATTAACAAAATGTTCTTACCTGTAGCGATCCATGATGTTAAAGTGTAGACCTATGTAAACGTCACGACTGATCGCTGCAGTAGAACGATTCGCATTGGCTCGATGTGCGGAGGGGCGGGGATAATCGTACACACTTCCGGAAGTGTGTATCAAAATGTAGTGGCGAAGTCTCGCCGCTAGGGGAGCAAGGCATACACACATGATACACACAAATCTCAAAAATCGTGACATGTGGGACCCCCTCTGAAACTTAGCTGTAGCATTCTGGAGGCGCTCTTGAGTTGATTTAAATGAAAAAACTTGTGGGGTCCGATTTTTGGACCCCACAAGTGAAGTGGTCCCCACGAGATTGGTGGGCTAACTCCTTTTTGGCCCCACAAGTTATGGCATGGGAGAGCACACACACACACATACACACACACACACACACACACACACACACACACACAGTGCTGGCAGAACAAATGTGGAGTGATGAGATTAAGAATGTGGAACAGCTGACATCACTTTGTACTAGCAAAGATGTGACTGACTATGACTGGGTGATTGAGTAAGTGTAATATAAACATGAGTTATAATATTTTCATCCTTTGTTTCTACAAGGACCACTCCTATGTCCTGCTTTCATCACCAGATGATCTGAGGGCCAGACTTGGTGATGCCTTGGCTAGGGTGGAGAGTCTGGAAAGAGAGAAGAGGAATGCAAAGGATAGAGAAAGGAGGTCAAAGAACACTGTGTGCAGTCTTCTGGAGGATCTCAGAGGAAAGAAACTCATAAATGAGAGCTGAAAGACAAGCTTGATTCATACTCAGGTAAAATGAAAATACAAATTTGTAGAAAATCTAAACTTAGTTGAATTATACTTTACCGTCTTTGTTTAGATTTCCTTGTTATTTCAAGTGTACTTAATAATTAGCTTCTTCTGATTGAATTTCAGATCTTCCAGTACACCTCCTCTCAAAAAACAGCCATGAGTACACCAAAGACCAGAGGGAGTTTGCCATCAGTTTCCACTTACACGGTCCAAAGGCCTACGCATATCTGAGGGAGTCCCTCAGTATTAATCTCCCACATCCACATACATTTGCAAAGGTATTGTCCATGTTATTTGAAGTCATGTTTTCTACATAAATTGTGCATATTTTATCCCTTTATGACAAAATAGAGTGAACTGCAGCAATAGCTACACTTACACTACACTCTTTATTAACATTACCATGAATAAATAATGACAAAACAATGAAGAGAGAGCCCCCTTCTCTGACTTTAATATTTTGCCAATGTGTAATGGCCAATATGGCTTCCAGTGATTAGTGATCAGCCTCAAAAATCCTGATCAGGGCATCCATATTAAATAACTGCTTTTTCTTCTTGCCAAAGTGGATGAGTTCTGTGGATGCGAAGCCTGGCCTCAACATGGCAATGTTGGACATGTTGAAAAGAAAAAAAGAGCAAGATCCAGGTAAATATGAATGTGTGTGTCTCATGTTGGATGCCATGTCAATTAAAAAACATGTCTAGTATAATCCTCAAACCCAGAAAATGTCTGGATACGTTGACATGGGGGATGGTGTGAATGAGACCGATATTGCCACTGAGGCTCTTGTCTTTATGGTGGTTGGCCTCCAAGGCCATTGGAAGGTTCCAATAGCGTACTTCCTAACCCAGCCCCTGTCCCCAGAGACACAGGAGGTACTACTTGTACACGCACTGGAGGAACTGCATGAGTGTGGCATAAGAGTTGTGTCACAATGGCTGGGCATGCCTCCAATGTAAGCATATGCAACAGACTTGGATGCCAGCTAAAGGGAAACCTGTTGAGCTCCTAAAAACATCTTTTCAACATCCAGTGACTGGTGAGAGGGTGTTCGTGATGATGGATGCTTGTCATATGTTGAAGTTGGCACGGAATATGCTACAAGCATACAGTCCAATCACAAGCACAACTGGCCAGATCAACTGGATGTACATTCTTCATCTGAATGATGTCTGTATGTACCATGTAGACTAACTTAGTTTGACACCTATCTCAAAAGACTTTTATAGCTGCTGGATGAGACAAACAGCCCCAACTCTTCACCAGCATGTAACCAGCCAAGCTGGCAGAGAGGGTGGGGGGCAGGCGAGCGGCTGAGGAAGGGGGCAAAGTGAAGATTGTCTCTCGCTGCGGGGAGAGGAGAGAGGGCTATTCATTGTGCCGATGGTAGCTTGGAAAAACCCCCCTAACTGTGTCACACGGGCAGAAGGGAAGGCGGCCGGAGCTCAGCCGGTCCCCTTCTCCACACTTTGACTTATTTTATCCTACTTGGTTCTATTTCTCCCTCTCTGGGAGCCTGGGCTCACCGCGCAGCAGCCCACCGCATCCATTCACCCCGTCCCTCCCTCGGTGCCTCTCCTTGACCAACTAACCTAAATACTATAAACAGACTACTAACTGTAAACCTACACTAAACTACGCTATGCTAACAATACAATTCTACAAATTACTAGCTATTCTCTCTGCTCTACTACTCTCTCTGCTCTGATCCAACCTACTCGCTATCAGTTTGATATCATAAGGGGAGGAGTTAAGGGAGGAGGGCAGGCTTTAGCATGGACGGTTAGTGATGTCATTCGCCCTGAAAAAGAGTCATTCGCCTCCAATGTAATGTAATGTAAATTCAAATGTTGTAACCAGGTTTCAAGCTGTACAGGGCACTCCATACCACATAATTTAAAATAAAATGTAGATTTTCAACAGTTTGCACTAAACTGTCAAGATTTTGAGCAGGATCAGTCAGTAACACTACTATACAACCAGAAACAATGATTATCAGCTGGAAAAAATGGTTTTAGGGTTTAGTTACTCGTTAAGCGTATAAGTTTGTTTTAGATAGCTACTGACTATTAAAAAATAATAATAAAAGAAAAAAAACTGATGCAGATGGGTTTGCCTTTTGAGGACATACTGTAGCCTATATAGCAAATGGCACCGTTTTTAAAGTTATGAGATTCTTTTCTTTTTTTTTCTTTTAATCATTTATCTTTGAACACAGGCATATTTCCAAGGTGGCAATCTGAATTTCTTGCAAGGGCCTGCTCTCTCTACTGGCCCCTCCACCCAAGAGCCCCAGTGCAATCTCACTGCCTGCACTGTCTACATTTATACCCCTGCCCTTATTATTTCAGTGGAGAGAATCCCTTCATATTATAAAGAAGACTTGTTGTGGGGGATTCAGAGACTTGCATAGTTTTCATGCGGTATTTCAAATGTAGCTCCTGCCATCTGGTGGCACTTTTTACATTACTATAACAACATTTTGGCAGAGACATTATTACCCACAGTGACTGAAATAATAATAATAATAATATTAGGACAAGAATAATCTGGCGACATCATGTACGCCATGAAAGACGACCAGCAACGATTGGACCAACATGTAGTCCGTCATGTCTGTAGTCCAAGCCACAGCAAGATTTTATGACTCCATAACTTCCTAATCTGACATAGAGACCGTCAGAACAAACAAACATGTCATGTAGTCTGACCTAGCATTAGCATTTTGAAATTATTTGCTCCTTTTTATTACCTACCTTTTGCCTGCTGATGTGGATACTTTCCTGTTACCTGCCTCTTGGACTAATTACTTGCGTACCAACCAGGGTTGAAAATTAACTTTTTTTGTCCTCCTGGCACTGTGGCTGATGGATGGCCATTCAATAGACTACTGTTGCCTTTTTGGCTCACTGTAAAAAAAAATACTAATTTTACGGTAAATAACTTTAAATTTTTACAGTAGTTTTCTGTCTTTTAAAAATAGTATACAAAACTGTAAAATTACAGATATTATCTGTAAATTAAGAACCCACCTGTTTTTTTAAAGTGTCATACCAGTAATGACAAACTATGTTTATTTCTCATTTTTTTTACAGAAAATTTACTGTATTAATTATACATTATCTTTCTGCTTTTTTAAATTACAGTCAAATTTATGTAAAATGACAATAATTATCTGTAATTAAACATGTAGCACATTATATTTATGGTTTATTTCTATACTAACAATCTAAAGTTTTTCTCTGTAAATTAACGATAAATCTTATTGTTTTTATATTCATATGTACTTTTACATTCAGTCTCTGTAATTAAACATGTAGCTTGTTATATTAAGGTTTTTTTCTATACTAACAATCTAATGTTTTTCTCTGTAATTTAACAGTAAATCTTATTAGTTTTACATTTATATGTACTTTTACATTCAATGTCTGTAATTAAACATGTAGCTCGTTATATTAAGGTTTATTTCTGTACTAACAATCTAATGTTTTTCTCTGTAAATTAACAGTAGATCTTAGTTTTATATTTATATGTACTTTTATATTCAATTTCTGTAATTGAACATGTAGCTCGTTATATTAAAGTTTATTTCTGTATTAACAATCTAATGTTTTTCTCTGTAAATTAATGGTAAATCTTATTAATTTTATATTTAGCCTATATGTACTTTCACATTCAATGTCTGTAATTAAACATGTAGGTCATTATATTAAGGTTTATTTCCATACTAACAATCTAATGTTTTTCTCTGTAAAGTCTAAGTTAGGGTTAGGGTTGTGATATTAGGGTGTAGAAAACATCTATCTGCGATAAGTTTCTACTTGTGTGTGCTTCAGCCCACATGCCCAAAACTTGACAAAAAACAAGATATCATTAAAAGAAAACATTAACAGAGTGAGTAAAATATTTCTGGGTGGTGATACAGCATCCACAGCAACCCATACAAACGATAGAAAGCCTGGAAAGATCTCTGTAATAACTGACAAACAAAACATCATATGCAGTCATTCAACAGAGAAGGACGGAGGTTTCTCCATTTAATAGAGGATAGTAGTATATTTTAATCTGTCTTAGATCACTGGACAGGACTAATAAAAAAAATTGTATTCATACACTGCAATGAAAAAAACATTTGGACAATCAATTAAATATAACAGCCTATGCGATGAGGGATGTAGGGGAACGTTATTTAATTTATTTATTTATGGGGGGGGGTCTTTTTTTCTTTTTTGTAATAAGAGTACAGTAGATACTAACCTATGATTGATGATTTTGAGTTTCCTGTTATGGGCTCTTATTGTGAAGGGTGAAAGAGCCGAAGTGGTATATGACTATATTGACTGATGGGAAAAAGGGAGAAGTCGTCCTTAAGTTACTGGAGCCTCCGTGTTTATTATTTTATAGTTTCACCAAGGCAGATATAAACCCTTGGCTAAACGGTAATGCAAAAATTTAGATGCCAACCCCTTAAACACAGAAGAAGAAGACAAAGAAGAAGAAGAAGAACTGCCCAATGACAACTCTGCGCGCCTTAATTTGAAAATACGTCAGTTTGAATGACTGCTGCGGGACATCGGCGCGACTGACTGCCCATCAAATAACGTTACCTAGATTAATAACTGGCTTCTTTTACACCTGCTTGCTTATTTAGTGAGTCGTGGCTTGTCATTGTTAACGGAGAACAAAAAAAACTGGAATATGGAGACAACAGAAGAGTCCGGCGGGATCTGTTTCGTCTTCTAACTACACGAACTTCACCTTATTACTATTATTCTGGCGACATCAGGTAAGAAACCATTCCCTGTTATATTTTCTGTAAGTTGATAACCTAACATAACGTTATTGTTTGTAATTTCATGTCAATTACTGTCTGTAACCGTCAGGATACTAGCTAAATTAGCTAACGTTAATGTTACAGGTAAGTTAACATTGAAGTTAGCTAACGTTATAACGTTAGCTTGTTGGCATGATTAATGCCAGCAAAACATAACGTTAATATTGAATGGAGAGTAGTCGGGAGGCTTTGCTTGTTCTGTTTGTAGGCAGCAATTCTTTGTAATGACATTAACATTACGATCGTTACAGTTGGTTGTTGCTGAGTTAAGTTAACCTAACGTTAATTTACGACTCAGCTATAACGTAACGTTCAGCACTGTTGGTGAACGAATTTGAGATGTAAGCTTAAAGTAACGTTGCTGTATAACGCAAACCGTAATGGTCTTCGAAACGTTAGGGGGTTGATATAGACACAACTTAAGAATTTCATCAAAACTGTCATGCCCCTTTTTCATAAAATTGCCTTTTGGAGCTGTGTGTGTGTGTGTGTGTGTGTGTGTGTGTGTGTGTGAGTGAGAGAGAGCGAGAGAGAGAGAGAGAGAGAGAGAGAGAGTACATATATATACTGTATATACATAATATATATACACACAGTATATATATGTATGTGTCTATGTATGTACATATATGTACAGAGAGAGAGACATAATTGACAGATAGAGACAGAGCATGTGAAAGTATGTGTGTAAATGATTAATGTAGATCCTCCTGATGAGCTGGTTGGCACCCCTAGCACCCACTATGAGTGTGTGAATGGGTAAATGATAGACATGAGTTTAGAGCACTTTGAGTGGTTGATAAGACTAGAAAGGTGTGTTGGGAAGAGGAGGAGCTAAATATGATCATTGGCAATAATTCATAATTATTAATATTAATTATGGATTATTAAAATATTTGATTAATTAATTAATAATTAATTAATTATTACATAAGCATAATAATCGAATTAGCTTACAGCAGGGCACCACCGGGAAAACCGGACCAATGATCAGACGTAAATTCAGTCTCAAGAGTGTTCACTTAGGAAGCTAATTCTAGGGAGATATCAGCAACTATAAGATGAACAGGAAGGAGTGGAGCTCAGGCACTGACTTTGTCAACCAGCTTCATCACAGTATACAATGAAAAACCAAAGCAACCTCTCTTTACAGTATAACAGGGTTTATTCACACTGATGACATTAATTTACAACCAACATCAACATTGCTCTATAAACCCTATCAACTATAAAACATTACCGAATCAACCAGCAAGCATCAAGAAGGGTGTGCGTGTGTGTGTGCGTGTGTGTGTGTGTGTGTGTGTGTGTGTGTATGAGAGTGTGGGAGAAAGTGGGTGAGTGAGCGAGAATATGTGTGTGTGTGTGTGTGTGTGTGTGTGTGTGTGTATGTATGTCTGAGCGAGTGGGTGTGTGAGAGAGAGAGGCGTGTGAGCGTAGCAAGATGGCGGCTGTGACGCTGCGAGCTACGTCACGCAGTGGCGGCTTGCCAAGAAAGCATGCACTCAGAAAAAGGAGGGAGCGGTAGAGAGGAAGTTCGAATTGCTCGGCCCAAGTGTAGGTTAGTGGAAGAGAGGAAGAGAGAAAGGGACGACTCAGGAGTGTGGTCACGCAGGCGGTATTGAGATGCAGTAACCCGCCTGTGTTACGCAGAGACGCGCGGCTCAGCTGGTGAGCGGCGTGAATCTGGACATTGAACCAACACAGCCGAAGTACTGATCAATCCCGGCGTGCGGCGGGCGACACAATAGCGGTCCGACGAGGTCGGATCACTGTGTATTACAAGCAGACACAAACGGGCAGGAGAATAACAGACAGCAGCAACACAGGCAATATTTTTACAATATCAATGCAGCCAAAATCGGACGCGGCGGTCCGTATCAACAAGCCCTTACAAACTTAAAAAGAAAACACACACTAACTACTATCTGCCCAGAGCTAAAGCCTCTTACTGTTGCAGAAGGTGGAGTGATGTGTCGGTCGCTCGCACGTCCTTTGTTACGGCAGAGGTGAAGTGGTTAGCGGCTCACAGCGGCTAACGGGTCCTCGGCGAGGGGGCAAGTCTCTGACGAGGCGAGTTAATTCCGGCTCGTAGCGGGGAATCACTCGGGGAAAGAAGGGGGTCCTTGTCCTTCTTCTTGAAGCAGGCAGTCCTTGTTATCTACCAAACTTCGCATCCGCGGGCATCCGGGTGAGAGGGTCAATCCGTGGTCTCGTACCGGGCTACTCTGTGTTCCTCGGCGCACAGAGTGAGGGAGAGGAGAGATCAGCTCGACCAGCGAGGGAAATCCGTAGGCCTAAAACGCGTCTAACTGTGCACAGTAATAACTCTTTCTAAAGCGTTCGCCACGTGGGACGAGTTGCTAAGCTTTAGGAACAGTTGTGGGTACTTCTATTAGCTATGAGGATCACAGCCAGAAGCGTTTCCCTCAGGTACGCTCTGTGATGATATACCCCGGTGTGACGTCACCGGTGCGGGGTTGGCCGTGGCGGATTTCACCCAATGGGAGCTGTGTATTTCAGGGGACCTCTGCTGGTCAGCTGGGGTGCTGTGTTGGGGTTTGAATCAGCTGATTCACACAGAGAAAAGGGGGTTGACTGATTCCTTTGTTCTTTTGGGCGCCAACATGTGGTCTCAGGCTTTGATTGTTACATGTAGGCCCAAAAGTTTATGGATAAAGTGTAGGCCTTTGTTATAAATCCTTGTACGGCACAACAGGTGTTATATAAGTACAGTCCATTTACCATATTCTTCACTGTGTCCAAACTGTATTTCACACAGGACCCCTTGCAGTGCATCACCTGTGAGATCACAAGAAGGCTGAAGAACCAGGAGTGACAAGATATCACTGAATTGTGGGTGCATGATTAAACCCAGGGACAGATGGACAAACAGAGGCAAGACATACATTATTGGATTTGTTTCATGAAAACAAGTTCAGATCAGTTACAATGAGAATGTTTTCTGTGAAGCTGTTGAGTAGTACTTTGCATGCTCATGTCTCCAACAGTAAGCCAGTGGTTGATAATGTTTGTGTATCTGTGTGTGTTTTCCCCTCATGATCCAGAAATTTTGGGAATGAAAAAGCTCCTGCCACAAGATCTTCAGAGCCAGTGAGTATTTATGTTATCCTAACATAAAGACAGTGATATCAAAATGTGGCAATATGCATTGTTGAAATGAAAAAATGTATTGTGGTATCAGCTCTTTTATTACTTCTGAATACCTCCAATAAAACCGGCAAACCTGCCTTGAGGGATGTCACCCACATTTTTTTATTTGCTCATTATTATTTATGATTATAAGCTATAACGTGTTACCACACTAACACTTACCATACAGTTTCATAAGAAATGGAAATACAGTGAAAATGGCATTGTTATGCATCCCTTTAAGCCTTTAAAATAAGCGAAAATATTTTTTTCAATCATACATTTTCTTCATTCAAGATCTGTTCCAATAGGGCTGGACAATGTACCGATAATAGATCTTATTGTGATATGAGACTAGATATTGTTATGTTGTCAGATTTTTTAGATCATAATATTGTTTTCCTGGGCTTAAAGTGATAGTTCAGTTTTTTTAAAGTGGGGTTGTATGATGTACAAATAGCCTCTAAGTATATTAGATGTAGTAGATTGCTCTTAAAATAATACCACAGTTTAAGTGTACGCCATGAATACTATTTTTTCCAGTGCATTAATTGGTCGGGAAAAAGTTTACCTGGAACTAACCAACTCACGTCATATATTCCTCCACGCAGCCTGCGTGCTGAACTCGCCAGCTCTGTGTTGACTCATATTGTTGCAGCTCTATATGATACTGCTTGTGCTTGTCTTGGAGAAAGTTACAAAGATGTAATATAGTATTTGACACAGCCTTGTTATGTATGTGCAACTGCCTGGTTCATTATGAGTACAATTTACAGTCTCACCTCCAACACTGATGACTGCTAATGATGAGAAACTTGCTTATATTTTTTAGGACAAGCATTGGAGCAGGGTTTACGGGGGAGAACAGGCACCCTAGACCATCATTGGTAAGTATCAACTGCAGATGTGACCACTATTCCAAAGCTTAGATTGTGATTGTGATTGTGATATTATTAATTATGATTTTTATTGAGTGTGGAGTGCACTGTGAGGCGCCTCCAAATATGTCATCTGCGTCCAGATAAAATTCAAATGTAATAGGCGGGTTTCAACCTGTAGAGGGCACTCCACATACAGATTTTAAAGGGATAGTTCAGGTTTTTGGACATGAAGTTGTGTGAAACACTGACCATCTGTAGCTCTGATGTGACGGTGTCACTACTGTCAATGAGCCTCCTGCTCTGAGAAATGGCTGTAGCTTACCGGAGAAAAAGTAGTTCTGAAGATAAAAGGGGGACACGTAACCAAAAGGTTTTAAGCTACAAAAAAGTATGCATGTGTTTTGTTAGACTATTTCAATCATTTTAAAACATCCCCGCATTACATTGATAGCAAGGTCTGATGTAATGCGGGGATGTTTTAAAATTATTGAAATAGTCTACACAACTTCATGTCCAAAAACCTGAACTATCCCTTTAAACTACTTGCACTAAAATGTCAAGATTTAGACCTGAATCAATCAACAGCATTGCTAAATAGTAGTAGGTCTTTGTTAAGATGTGCTCTCTCACTATTGGTGTGTGGCGCTAAACCAAAACTACAGTTGCATCCAAATTACCCAGAGGTAAGCAGGTAGCACACACAGATCTTCAGAAAAGGTAGACAGGTCTCGATTTCACCAGTTGATTTGGCCATGTCAACTAAACATGCTAATGCATGAAATACTCTGATGAAAGCCACCAGGCCGAAACGTTAGCATGTTTAGTTGACATGGCCAAATAAACTGGTGAAATCGAGACGTGTCTACCTTTTCTGAAGATCTGTGTGTGCTACCTGCTTACCTCTGGGTAATTTGGAAACATTGCCAAATACCCAGATAGTTTTCTGCTGAAAGAAAGTGGTTTACGGGGTTGACGATCTCATAAAAGTATATTCGCAAGACATTTCCACCAATAGCGATAAAAGAACTAACCTTATTTTTATCTTGTGAGTAGGCATTGGCCTGGGCCGCTGCACTGAACGCACTGCTTGACACATTCTCTCACAGCTCGCGCAGAAAATAGACCAGACACTGAAACAATCGCTGCAGGGCGCGAGCCGGTCACACTGTGGATGACACAATTGGTTAACATGGGTGCCGAAAGGAAACTGGCAGCGCTTCGAGGCTATTTGCAGCGCTTCTGCAGGCCGTGTGGCCCTGGCGTGACGGGTCAGAGAGGAGGGGCAAGCAAGAGGTCCACGGTCGTTTCTAACGTAATGTTATAGATAATTGTTTTATGTGTTTTAATGTGTAAGTATGTAAATGTTTTCAAAAACGTTTATGTTGAAATAAAAATACCTACAAGTAGTTATGTTTCCTTGTATTAATACATATACAAGTATGTTTCCTTGTATTAGTTTGCCCTCTTGTGGACATAATGCGAAAAAATTTTTTTTGAATGGTTCGAACCTATGAGTTATTTTTAGAAGGAATATTCGAACGTCATTTTTAAGCAATTTTGACAGCCCTAGTGTGAACCGTAGGTGAGCTTGAACATGACTCAGAGCTAAGAACCTGAGAATTCTGGCCTGAAAACATGGTGTAAATAAGTCAGCTCTGCATGTTGGGGCTTTGGGAGATTTGGATTACACCAGACCAGACCTGGAGGCATTTTAAAAATGTTTTTCACGTTTGAAATGTAGTCACTGTTTAATGCAATTGTTTGGGAAAATGCTACAACTGTGAAACTCCAGGAGTGTTTTTTGGACTAGAAACTTTTAACAGCATGAAAGAGCATGAAAGCGAGTAGATACTGACTGTATTTTCATGTAAAGTGAAATATTTCTTTAAGCATGTTAAAAGAAATGGTAAAAAAACCCCTGAAATCCTACTTTTTACAGGAAGGACTTCTCAGCGAATCTTATTGTGTCCTTTTTCCCCCTTTTTCCTTGCAGATGCACAAAAGATCCAACTGATTGCTGCCAATTTGGAGGAGGATTCCTCGTTATCTGCCATGTTGCACTGTCACTTCTGGTACAGATTCATTGACCTTTTGTGTTATGTTTTGTTTTTACTTAATGCACTGTATAGGTAGGATTCTAAATTAAAATATGCTTGTCCACAAATATTACCAAAACTACAGTTTACAGAACCCCCAGGGGTCAGGAGAATATTGTAGAAAATAATAGAAAATTGAACAGGAAAAAACAAGCTAAAAACAGCAGACCACCACCCTGTCAATGACTCTCCACCTGTTTCAAAGGTGAAATTATGAACTCATCATGATAGTAATGCTAACAGACAAAATAGAGACATGGAGAAATATAATTTTTAGTTTTCAGTACCTCCTGGGGGGCTCTGAAGAACTGTTTGTAAATAACTGGTTGATATTGTAAATTTATTTATTTATTTATTTATTTGAAAGGGACAGTACACATTAATGAACATCAGTATGTGAGTACACGTGTAAATGTGTCGGAGTTAACAAGCCTGCTAATTTACATCCGTAGTCCCTTGGCAGGTAATAGACAGACAGACACATAGGAGGTAGACGAGAAAAAAAGAAGGAATAATAATAATAACAGTACACAAGGAGTTCACATTAAAATACCCATTCATACATAGACATAAAGTGCAGTGTGGATTCTATAAAGTGCCGGGTGTAAAGTGCCAGTTGTTAAAGTGCAAGTGCATGATAGTTAAATAGATCCACATGTGGTGGCCCACTCCTGCCGCTTAGAGTGGACCAAGACATCGGATACTTAGCAGCAGATGAAAAGTCACATTCACAATTTAGGTACACAAAGATAATACATCACAGTGCAGTATAGTGCAGTGCATGCATACATACGTATATGTAGGCATGCACTGCACAACAACAACAAAGACAGTGCAAAGCATGGCGGACAGTCACAGAGCACGGCACATACGTATATGTATCGCGCTCTGCGAGAGGTCCGCCTAGCCATGATTACAGTGTTGGTTTGTTTTGAGCCAGTTTTTGAGGTGGGCCTTAAAGGTGCTGTAGGTAGGGCATTCTCTTATTGTACATGGTATGTTGTTCCAGATGTTACTGCCCTTAACCGACATAACAGATTGTCCAAAAGTCGTGTGTCTGTAAGGTACTTCGCAATCTCCCCTGGAATTGGCTCTGGTGGTTCTGCCACTGCTAACTTTAAGTTTTATATATTCTTTTAATGGAGAAGGTGCAAGTCCATTCAGTGTTTTGTAAATAATACAGGCGTACTTAAGAACTTTAAAATTTTCAAAACTCAAGAGGTTGTACTTCTCAAGGATATGGCAGTGGTGGTGAGAGATCGGTTTTCTGTCAAGGATTTTTAGGGCCCTTTTATATAATGATTCTATTGGTTTAATTGTAGTTGTTCCAGTGAGAGACCAGTTTGTAAAACAATATTCAATGTGGGAAAAAATCATAGCATGCATAAACATTCTGGCCGCATTAACTGTCAGCGATGGCCTAATCTGCTTGAAGTTAAGTAGATTGAATTTGATTGTTTTTGAAATCTTTTTAACATGATTTTTAAAAGAGAGAGTAGGATCAAGAACAACACCAAGGTACTGGAATTCTTTTACTAACTCAAGTTCCTCTCCTCTCAGGAATACATTTGATTGTGTGACCTTCACTGGCTGTTTGGAAAACATCATACAGTTTTTTTGGTATTTAAAAGGAGACATGAATTCGTGAGCCAATTCTGGATATCGGACAACGCTGACGTGAGGATGAGGGCGGCTTCTTGGGTATTTTTTGCAGATGTGAGAATTACAGCATCATCCGCGTACATCTGTATGTGAATGTTTTTGCATACTAACGGTAAATCGTTGATGTAAAGTGAAAGTAAAATTGGACCGAGCATGGAGCCTTGTGGGACCCCCACTGGACACTCCAGGTATGGTGATTTGACTCCGTTGACCATGACACACTGTTTTCTGCTTAATAGGTAAGATTTCATCCACTTGATGGCTTGTTCCGAGAAGTTATAGTGGGTAAGTTTGGTTAAGAGAATATTGTGGTCAACGGTGTCAAATGCCTTTTTCAAATCTAAAAACACAGCACCAACACAACCATTTTTATCCAGAAAGTTTTTGGTTTTCTCTAAAAACACAGTGATGGCCGACACTGTTGAGTGGTGGGCACGGAAACCAAATTGCATGGGATGCAAGGGGGTATAGCCCTTGTTCAAATGCTCAGTTAATAATGTTACTACCCATTTTTCTAATATTTTAGAAACAATTGGTAGAATGGTGATTGGTCTGTAGTTATTTTTGTCAGTTTTATCTCCAGATTTAAAAATTGGATTAACCACACCTATTTTACAAGCAGGTGGGACAACAGAAAGCTTGATTGACTGATTTATCAGATGTGTAATTGGTGGTATCAGAGCGTCCTTGTGTGCTTTTAAGAAGTTGGTGTCAAGATCATAGATATCCTTGGCTTTAGAGCTATTGAGGGATCCAATGATATTGGCTACTTCAGTTTCAGATATCTCCTTTATCTTGAAGATGGGTTGTGTGTGGTTGATAGGAGTATAGTCGTAGTCAGGTGGATTGAACAATTGCGATATCTCATGTACAGAATTAATAAAATAGTTGTTTAACTCAGTAGCAAGGATAACAGGATTTTTCACCAACTTGTTGTTAATATTAAGTTCCAGCTCTTTGTTGTCTTTTTTGGTCTGTTTGCCAGTTAGTTTATTAATATTATGCCAAATTTTTTTACCATTCCATTTCGCACTTTCAATGATAGTCATGAAGAAATCAGCTTTAGCCTTACGCAATGTCTGAGTCACCTTATTTCTTGCTGATGTGAATTTTTGTCTGTCTATAGTCAGACCCGATTTCAATGCCGATTTAAGAAGGTAGTCCCTAACTTTCATTAGTTGTAAGCAGTCTGAATTTAGCCAAGGAAGGTTGTTTTTTTTTCTTCTTTGGCTCCCTTTTCTGGAGAAAGTCCCCATAACTGTTTTAATTTTTGTTAAAAAACTCTCACTGTTGTAATTTATGTCATCGGAGGAGAAGATGTCATTCCAATCAAGTTCCTTTAATGCCGTTTCTAGATTCTGCTGTTGGCTCTTTGGGATTACATTGTGTGGCATAGTATCAGATCTAGTTTTAAATGAGTTTGGGAAACGCTGTTTGGTGAGTTTTCTTGTGAAAAAAATTGCATTGTGGTCTGATAATCCTGTCAGAAAATTATGGGTATGGGTGATTCTTTCGGGTCTGTTTGTAAATAATAGATCAATTCTGGTTTGTGACCGGTTGGTGACTCTTGTAGGTTTGTCTATTAATTGAGTAAGGCTGAAGTGATCTGCAATGGATTTCAAGTTTTTCCTATCCTTATTGTCGTCCCAGTTTATGTTAAAATCACCGATTAAAATGATCTCATTTTTTTGGTCACATAGGTTAAGAAGTGCTTTAAGTTGTTCATAAGAATCTACTTTAGCTGTAGGTTTTCGGTATATACAGATCACAGTTAAGGACATGTTCACAGAGAGTGAGATATTAACTCCAACACATTCTAATTTGATAGTGTTAGGCCACTCTAAGCTATTGCATTTCAGGTGGCTTTTCACATACAGGAGGACCCCCCCACCTTTTCCCTGAACTCTGTCCCTCCTGAAAACGTTGTAACCAGGCATTGTAATAACTGCTTCAGGTGAAGAATGTGACAACCATGTTTCTGACGAGCCCAAAAAATCGATATTGGAATTAAACATTAAGTGCTCCAGTTGTTCTCTTTTGGGGGTCAAGCTCCTTACATTTAAGTGACCTCCAAGTAGTCCCTTTCTTTTATATCGTGGGTCCCATATTATCTTTGCCTGATTTAATGTTTGGAATAATTTAAAGGACCGATATTTTTTCATTACTGGGTTTCTATGAAGAGCTTTACACTTACCCCCGCTGTTCTTAGCTTGAGGGGTGACCTGCCCTAATGAGTGTGTCAGACCTGTACTAGTCTGTGCATCAATTGAGTGCGGTGAGTCCAGCTGCAGGACCTTTCGCCGTTGCCTCAGGACCGTTGGTTGGACCGGTGTTGTAGTGGCGCCTGAGGGCAACAGGTCGATGTGTTCGTCCAGCTGCTGGGCATGAGGCCGTAGGCGCTGATCCGCTGGAGGGGCCGCCGCCGCCGCCGCCGCAGCATTGCTGCCCGGGAGCACCAGGTTGGAGATAGCATCCAGCTGCTGGGCATGAAGCCGTAGGCACGGACCCGCTGGAAGGCCCGCCGCCGCCGTGTTGCTGCCCGGGAGCACCAGGTTGGGGATAGCATCCAGCTGCTGGGCATGAAGCCATAGGCACGGACCCGCTGGAAGGCCTGCCGCCGCCGCGTTGCTGCCCGGGAGCACCAGGTTGGGGATAGCATCCAGCTGCTGGGCAGGAAGCCGTAGGCACGGACCCGCTGGAGGGCCCGCCGCTGCTGCTGTGCTGTTGCTCGAGAGAAACAGGTTGGTGTGTAGCGGCCAGATTGTCGGCTGAGGTGGCCATGTTGGATGCGGTGAGAGCTGTCGCAGCCTTGGTGGTGGAGGCCAGGTTAGCTGCGGTATGGCAGTTAGCTGTGTTGGTAGCCACGTTCGCTGTTGCGTTGCTAAATTGGTAGTATCGAGGCTGTGTGTGTTCATGGGTAGCGGTCCAGGGTTCGTTTCAATGTCACCAGCCAAAAGCAGGATAACTGTGAGGTGGATGAGTCCCAAGAGACGTCTGGGAGTGTTTGTTTGTTCGTGATGTATTTGTGGCCCGGTTCGGCCTTTGTCCATGAGTCGAGAAAACAAGAGGTGCTGGCTCCCTTTAGCTGCGCGGTAGACTTGTTCACAGTTTTTTGTCATAAACCAGGGACGTACCGTACAGAGAAGCAGATATAGGATCACGAACCCAGTTAAGCAGCACTTCGGTGGTGAAATTGGAGGTTTCTCGACGGCTTTGGTTGGTTTTTGAGGCGAGCATGCAGTACCTGCCTGACTGCGTGCAAGCCTGACGGCAGCCATCTTTTTGTATTTACATCTGAATACTTTAAATAAACGGTTTTAGAATCAGTTGTGGTTTGTACCTTATTTGTAATTATGTTTCCCCTCCCCACTTTAATTGAAACTGAAAATCTTTAGATGTATCTGCTTTGTATTTCTTAAGTATATTTTCAGTTGAGGATATTTCACAATAATCTTAAAGATTATATTTTATGAGGATTGGAAAAAAGTCTGCTATTAATCAGTGCAGTAGTTAAAATATTAAATTCGACAAAAAATTCTGTAATTCTACAAAAAACTGAATCATTGAATATTGGAGTTTGTACTTCTACAGTTTTTTGGGTTTTTTTTTACATTATTTTACATCTAAACAAACACTACAAGTTACAGATAATTTTAATCTGTTTTATGCAATGTATTCAGACTTCTTACTTTGTTATTTTACAATCTTAAGCATGTGTTGGCACTTTATTGAAGGCGTTTGATTGTAATAATTTAGGAAAAATCTGTCAAATTATGGAATTTTCTGCAGAACCTTTAATGAAAATGTCTGTAAATGTAAGCATTTTTAGGATATTTTACTTTCATTTTACAGTTTTTGTTTGGCAGCCGTTGCTGCCAGTCATTTGACTGCATTTTAAAGGTGTTTTGGGGTTTATTGAAGGTGTTTGATTATAATAATTTAGTAAAAATCTGTAAAATTACAGTATTTTTCTGCAAAAACTTGAGAATTACCACTTTATTGAAGGTGTTTGATTATAATAATTTAGTAAAAAATTTGTAAAATAACAGTATTTTTCTGCAGAAAAATTAAAATTATCACTTTATTGAAGGTGTCTGATTATAATAACTTAGTAAAAATCTGTAAAATAACAGTATTTTTCTGCAGAAATTTTAGAATTATCACTTTATTGAAGGTGTTTCATTATAATAATTTAGTAAAAATCTGTAAAATAACAGTATTTTTCTTCAGAAATTTTAGAATTATCACTTTATTGAAGGTGTTTAATTATAACAATTAAGTAAAGATCTGTAAAATGACGGTATTTTTCTGCAAAAACTTGAGAATTATCACTTTATTGAAGGTGTTTGATTGTAATAATTTAGTAAAAATCTGTAAAATAACAGTATTTTCCTGCAGAACTTTTAATGACAATTTCTGTAAATTTAATGTTTTTGAACTTTATTTGAATTACAATATTTTACTTTTATTTGACGGTTTTTGTTTGGCAGCCGTAGCTGCCAGTCATTTACCCTTTTTTTACATTTTTTTTTTTTACAGTGCTGGTGAGTGAAGCAAATCTGACAGCCACTTGCATATTTTACCAGCATTTAGGTCGTGGCTGGTGCTAATTTCCAGTCCCAGGATCAACCTGTGCTCGATTAAAACCTTTTATTTCATAGCTTCTGCCTAAATTAACACCTAAAGCATTTTTATTTGCAATCAAAAATAGGTAAGGCTATAGAACCTCCTTCTCTGTAACTATGTCTTATGCCAGTTTGTTATGCAAGTTGTTGTTAATCACTGTCTCATTCCTGAATCTCTTTAGGAAATGTAGTTTTTGGTTTTCAGTAGGTTTACTGTAAAACTTCTTTAATGTTTTTGTCCGTGGATTTTATGTTTACTTCTCTTTCATGTCTTTAAATGTGAGGGGTATTTGTAGGGATAAGAAGTTCATCTGCAGAGGCAAAAGAAGCCACCCCTCTATATATTGTTTATTCATTTTCTTATTTATTTTTGTTGTTATTTCATTTCATTATATGTATTTAATTTTCATGGCTTATGCAAATACACAGCGAACATTCAGAAGTTATACTGTCTTGTTTAGTGAAGGATGTATAGTTTTATATGGTGATGATGTAGTAGAGCTTAGATCGGGCCCAAAAAATCCACCCGAGCCTGTGCACGTTCTGTCCGAGCCCGGCCCGGCCCTTTAACTGAAAGAGCCCGAGCCCGGTTTAAACCCGAGATTTTTTTTTTTTTATGGATTGGGCCATTACAACTGATGTTTTGAAGTAGAGTTGTTTGAATAACCAAAATCTGTTCAGAATGATCTTAATGAACTGTGCAACAATGAGGAAGGATTATGTCAGAACGGGATGTTTATTTAGGCTATAATGATCCAAAAAACAGTGAGGCTATTAATGCACTTATAATAAACAATGGCTACATAAACTCTGAATGGTTTACTCTACTCTGCTCTAATATAATTTAACAATGTTGAGTGTAAAATGATTTCTGAACAAAAAGGATATTTCTATAAAATAAAAAAAAAAAGTAGTGCAAAAACGAGAGTCACAGGCTATAAAAATGAACAAGGCATGGCACAAACAGGCTATGCAATCTATGACAAATGAACAGTGATAACATACATGAAGGGAGGAATTCACATGCACGGTCAGTGGCGCCGTCAAGGGGGAGGTAAAAACGTCAACTTCCATTTTAATTGTGTATATTGTTTGGTCAGTGGCTATAATTGTTTTTAATCTGTTTCATTTGTAGATCGACTGCCTCTGCTGTTTTGTTTTGTTTGGTTCACACTGCTTTGTTGAGAATATTATTTTGTTAAGTATTACTTTCTGTATAGGGTTCTGTTTCGTTTTCATAAATAACTTGGCCCTTTTGTGGCATTTATTGTTTCTGGTTTTTCCCCAAGAGAGAGACTTTATTCAGTGTGCTAACATCCTGCTCCTTCTTTTAGTGTACGAGTGCTGGGGGGCCGCAGAGGTATGGTGATAGAGCTCTCACCTGTGCTTCACACACCCCCTGATTTCGTGTGCTTGTGGTAAACTTTTTTTTTTGCACTTACCTCACAATTTAGTTTACCCCTTTTAGCGTTGCGTGTGTGTGTGTGTTCTTTTTTTAGTCAATAATGAAAGTATGTGTTTTTTTTTTTTTTTTTAAGATATTTTTTGGGGCATTTTGCCTTTAATGCCGCTAGCCCAGTGAAACCGCAAAAACAAGCGTCATCTGGCTCGGACGTTGCCCTGGTTAACAAGGTTTGCATTGTGTTTTTGGGGAACCGTGGCGACCTGATGAGAAATGGGCTTCTGGAACAAGACAAAGATGGACGACAGGTACCCAATCTCCGAGACTGGGTACCTGCAAGGGAAAATGACCTGAGGTTGAGAATAATGAATAGGCTGGAATATTGGCACCCCCAAAGCCAATTACTAAGCCTAAGTGACAAAGTACCCTCTGAAAGTCTGCTAGATAATGGGAATACAGTACTATCCCATCTCGGACCAATACAGAGACAAATCAGCCAGTGTACACCACAGCAACAAGATGAACACCAGGAGCCACAAAGACCATTAGCCTTCATAGAGAAGGATGCTGGCGGCCAAGATCAAGGCAACACGGAAAGAGGTTAGTCAACCTTCAGAGCTACAGAAAGGTGTGGAGACGAAAGGGATCCCTAGGAAGTACAACAAACTGTCTATACCTGAGTCACTGGAGACTGCCAAGCAAAGGCTCACAGCTCTGACTTTCTGCCTAAAAAGATACACAAGAGAAGTAGAAGCCAGGAGAATAAAAAGGATGTTCTCCACCAACCATCCAAAGTGTACTCTCAGTGGCAAGGTAACAACATTAGAATAGATCCACCCAGGGCTGAAACTGACCAAATTGTAAGAGCATATGGGAGAAGGAGGCATCACATAACACCGCTGCTAAGTGGCTAGTGGATCTAAGAGCAGACCACAGTAATCTCCCAGAACAAGAGCCAGTTACTATACAACAGCAGACATCCAAGAAAGAGTATCAGATATGAAGAGCACCGGGCCCTTACATGATCCACACCTACTGGCTAAAGAAACTAACTGCAATCAATGAATGCCTGGCAGCACAAATGAACCAGCTGCTGATGGATGGGACCCATCCAGAGTGGATGACCCGGGGACGGGCAGTCCTGATCATGAAGGATTCCCAGAAGGGCGCAATGGCGCACATGGCCCAATACATGAGCACGGCCCAGAAAGGAATTGGTAGTAATACCAGGGAAGCCAAGCACCAGCTACTGGTCGATAGAGCAGTCACCCAAGACTGCAAGACCAGGCAGACCAAGTTGTGCACTGCCTGGATAGACTACAAGAAAGCATATGACTCAATGCCACACACATGGGTAATGGAATGCTTGGAAATGTACAATAGCAACTACTGTATCAACACTAAGAGCCTTCATCGAGAATTCAATGGGGCTGTGGAAAACGACTCTGAAGGCTAACTCAAAGCTAATTGCACAAGTTACCATTAAGTGCGGCATATACCAAGGTGATGCACTGTCCTCGCTACTGTTCTGCATAGCCCTGAACCCCCTCAGCCAGCTCATCACAAAGCGTGGCTATGGATACCGGTTCCGAAGTGGAGCAGTCACCTCCTCTACATGGATGACATCAAACTGTATGCCGGGAGTGAGCGTGACATCAACTCACTGATCCACCTCACCGGGATCTACAGCAATAACATCAGAATGTCATTTGGACTAGATAAGTGTGGTCGGATGGTGTCCAAGAGAGGGAAGATGATCAGAACCGAGGGGGCTGAACTACCAGAAGGCAGCATTGCAGATGTTTAGGTCAGCTACAAATACCTTGGGGTCCTGCAGGCAAATGGGAACCACAAGGAGGCTGCAAGAAAGTCAGCCACAGCCAAATACCTACACAGAGTAAGGCAGGTCCTGAAAAGTCAGCTGAACGGAAAGAACAAGGTCAAAGCCATCAACACATACGCCCTGCCACTGGTATAATAAACTGGCCAAAGGAGGAGATAGAGGCCACCGATGTCAAGACAAGAAGGCTTCTCACAGTGCATGGAGGGTTTCATCCCAAGTCCAGCACCCTGAGAGTGGACACTAAGTGTAGAAAGGGGGGCCAAGGTCTGGTGAGCGTCAGAGCCACTGTCCAGGATCAGGATGAAACAACCAAGATCCAGGAATACATCAGGAAGGAAGAGGACCATCTTCCTGATGTATTCCTGGAAAATGACCTGCAAAGTGAATACCTCAGGCAGCAGAAACCAAAGAATGCAGAAGAGGAGGACGAACCATCATGGGAGGACAAGCACCTGCATTTCACGTACCACTGACAGAGTGAAGAAGTGGCCGACATCAAGAAATCCTGCCAGTGGCTGGAAAAGGCTGGACTGAAAAAGAACACAGAAGCATTAATCATGGCAGCACAGGAACAGACGCTTAGTACAAGATCAATAGAAGCAGGAGTCTACCACACCAGGCAGGACCCCAGGTGCAGGGCTGTGCAAAGATGCTCCTGAGACAGTTCAGCACATCAATCAATCAGTCAATCAATCAATCAATCAATTTTATTTATAAAGCCCAATATCACAAATCACAATTTGCCTCACAGGGCTTTACAGCATACGACATCCCTCTGTCCTAGGACCCTCACAGCAGATAAGGAAAAACTCCCCCTAAAAAAAAACCTTTAACGGGGGAAAAAAAACCGGTAGAAACCTCAGGAAGAGCAACTGAGGAGGGATCCCTCTTCCAGGATGGACAGACGTGCAATGGATGTCGTACAGAACAGATCAGCATAATAAATTAACAGTAATCCATATGACACAATGAGACAGAAAGAGAGAGAGACAGAGATGCAGGACAGACAGTAATGACAGTAGCTTACAACAACATTAATGAAAGTAATAATATTATAATTATAGTTCTGGTTACTGTGGTACAATATGTTGAAAGTATATATTAATATCTGATAGTATACATATGTGACAATAATCATATGTGTATAATAACAGTAGAAGTATGACTAATGATAACAGCAGCAGCAGGAGGCATCTGGCAGGACCACGGCAGCAGCACAGCCACACTCCTGAGAGACAGTGGAGCACAAAGGCTCCAGAGAAGAAGCAGGGTGTAAGATGCAGGCAGGAAGAGCATATATGGAACACCATAACCAAGTGGCTGGCATAGTGTACAGGAACATCTGCACTGAGCATAGGTTGAAAGTCCCAAGGTCACAATGGAGGACACCTCCTACTGACCAAGCTAAGATCCCGTGGGTCCAGATCCAGACTGACAAACTGGTGAAGGCTATCCAACCGGACATTGTGTTGATCAACAAACAACAGAAGAGGGCAGTGGTGATAGATGTAGCAATTCCGAGCCACAGCAACATCTGGAAGAAGGAACACGAGAAGCTTGAAAAATACCAAGGGCTGAAAGAGGAGCTAGAAAAGATGTGGGGCAAATAGTGGTGCCAGTAGTAATCGGAGCACTCTGGGCTGTGACCCTCAAACTGGAAGAGTGGCTCCAGCAGATTCCAGGTACAACATCTGAGGTCTCTGTCCAAAAGAGTGCAGTCTTAGGAACAGCTAAAATACTGCACAGAACCCCAAAACTCCCAAGTCTCTGGTAGAGGACCCAGGCTTGAGGAAGACACACCACCGCCCCCATATACATATATATACAGTACAGTACAGTACAGTGTTTTATATATATATATATATATATATATATATATAAAACACTCATCACATATGGACTGACACTGGGTTACATTCTGAGCTAAAAATAAAAATCCTTTAAAACTGAACTTCAACAGGGAACAAACTGTCAGACATGAACATTTTACTTTTGTTGAAGTTGGACTTTAAAGGCAAAATGCCCTAAAAAAATATCTTCCAAAAAAAAAAAAAAAAACAGTTGCCGCATGTCATCTTCACTTGTCTTTGACAGTGTGTCATCCACGGCTCCATCACACACACTGGATAGACATACACGATCAGGCTCATTGCTACGTTTTTCCTCAGTGAATTCGACATTGTCAGTGTAATGGGTGATTTTCTCCCTGATGGCTTTTGTTGATAGCTTTTCCTTGCGCACACCATTTGATTCAAGGATGCTGGAGTAGACTGACTTTAGGTCTGTCAATGATGAGGACTTCTCTGGCCCTGAGTCTAGAGTGAACTAGGCTGACAAACTCAATGTCTGAGGCTACTATGCCAACATTAGCTTCTTGCTTTGGAAGGTCCTTGGCTTCATCACATCTCTTTTTACAACATTGGACATTGTGCACCCAACACTTGAGGTGATACTTGATATCAATTGCACATGCATCATCTGAACTGATAGCAGCACTCAACTGAACTTGTTGTTACTCTCTTGGACAGCTTCTCTCAGCTGTTGGCCTGCATTGAATGACGAAACCTCATGAAGAGGGTATTTTGTCTCCTTCTGACAAAAGAAGCACAGATCTGCACTGGCAGCAGCTGCCGATGAACAGGTGTACCGGTTCTCGCTGGATGAGCCTGGTGGACTTGATTCAGCTACAGGTGCAGAAGGTGGTCAGCCACGCCTTTTCTGAACAAGCTCACTCTCACCTTCTTCACATGCTTTACGGTAGCAAGCTTTTGCACGCTTCAGGTGCACAATGTTGCAGGTGGTTGCATAGCAATTCCTGTGCCATGATGCTTTCCTGTTTTGCAGATCTTCTGTACGATTGGAGTCTATTGCTGATCTGTGGGTAATCAGCATATCCATACTGTCCAAACTCATGGACTAAATGAGGGAATTTGGAATATGTCTCCAGTGATGGTTCTTTCACCAGACCATGCTTATCTTTCTTCTGGCACTGGATACATAGTTCAAAATCTGTTTCTAGTTTTGCTTTCTTAGTGAACAGGTCCTGTGCCATCTTGGTAGGCCTACTGCTCTCTATGGCGGGATAAGATCTACAACACAAAAACACAAAAAGTCAGACTGGGATGGTCACATGTGTAATTCATTATATAAAATTACAGTAATACTTAATACCCAATAATAGGCCTACTCTTTCACATGATAGTCATGACACACATGCACACACACTTAGCTAGTGTGATGGAAAATTCGGGTATTTAAACATATTTAACCTATAATGTGTTGTATAAGTTTACTTGTTTTGATGAAACTGAACTTCTAACCGAATGAGTGTTGAATGTGTGTTGCTCATTTAACCCCTACTGTGACAGCAGTGAGAGACACCAAGGTCATGAGCCAGGGAGGCTCAGACACCAAGATTATGAGCCAGGGAGGACAACAAGTGTCCTTGTTAGTCTCAAGAGATGTTGTGTTTTAGGAATGTCAAGGCGCTACATATTTTGACTGTTGATGTGCATGTGTTATGGGAACTTTAAAGATAGCAGGGTGAGAGGACTTTCTAGGCACTCACTGACTGACTGACTGTTCATGCAGTTGTATGTTTGAGTGTCTCCATTCATGAATGCTTATTAAAACTCAAGAAAGACAGCCGACATGTGAGGACTTTTTCTTTAAACTGTTCATTAAATAGTAGTTTTGCCACCACAAAATTGGCAACCACGAAGGGACCTCATCTGTGAGTGGATTCTGGAATTCTGGACTGAAGGTGTGAAGACTGTGCGCACAGCAAGAGCCAAGGCTCTTACCACCTCAAACTCCCCCACAAAGGAAGGTTGAGAGGAGGGCCTGATGTCTGGAAAACCGGGATTCCCTTCACTGTTGGGGTCCAATGAACTTGGTGGCTGTCAACACCTCGCTGTCTTTTCTGGTGAGTTTTGAGGACTGTGCAAGTCTAGGTTGTCAGACGTGCCAGGCACCGTTTCTGGGAAGCGAAGTGCAGGAAAAGTGGTTAGTGGTTAGGTTAGGAACCTAACACGACACCTGATTATTTGAGCCGTTAAAGGCAGAAGAAAAGCTGTCTGGGTTAAAGGAGAAGTAGAGACACTTGCTGTCAAAGTGGAATAGGCAGAGTTAGTGAAGTGTTTTTTCTATATTTCCTTTTTGTAAGTCGTGCACATTTTAGGGTAAAGGTAGAAAAAAAAATTCCTTTAAAGTTTGCACATTTTTTAAGATTGATTTTTGCTTCCACAAATTTGACTTACTTCTAATACTACTAAGAAAACTGAGAGTTTGATTACAATGGGATCTGGACAGAGCAATACCTCAAAAGGGAAAATTGAGCCTGATTATGGCGCTCCCAATGTGAGATTTATGGAGATTAATTATGGAAAGGAGAGCGTGGCTCAGTTAGATCTGTGGGTCAATAAGTGCTGTTTTCCGAGAACAGGCAGCCTGAGTGTTAAACAGCTTGAGGTTTTAGAGGTGAGGTTGACAGACTTAGAAAGAAGGGGAGTAGAAGTTTGGAGGTAAGGTCAAGTTCCAGGCGGATTGGTCAGCTTTTAGTGGTTGGATGAGTGAAGCCAAGCATAGGCAGGGCCCCAAAGGTTTCCTGGTGCAGTGTTTGAAGCTGGATTCGGACCTCAACTCGGCTCCACCTGAACGGCCTCCACTGTATGTTGAACACCCCCAACCGGAGGGAGCAGCTGACCTGACCAGCTGAAGATTGAAAACAAAGTTCCCTGTTTGTTTGGACTGGGGAAAAGTGGTGGCGGTTAAGCAGGATGCAGATGAGACTGTCTCTGCTTATCTATACCGACTGAGACAAGCAGCGATGCAGTATGGTGGATTGACCGAACTTGAGGAAAGTCAAAAGGAGGACACAAAGACAATGACCGTTGTTTCAAGTGTGGCAAAAAGGGACATTGGGCAAGAAACTGCCGTAAAGGGGGAAACAACAAGAAAAAAGATGGGGCAGATGAGTCCGATTGACTATGTGGTGAGAGTACGAGGACGGACGAATCTGGTGACGACACTGGCCTGGATAACCAACCAACGCTTCAGACACGTGAGAACACTGACACTAACACAAATACAGAAACACACAACACGCACATCATGACTGATGCAGAGTATGAGCTTGTATGAGCGTTTCTGACGCGATTCTGCATCTTGAATCTAAATAGAGATAGAGTGAGCATAGCAATATGCTGGCTGATTTTTCAGCGGAGGCATACAAAAAGGAGGCCTCAATACACGCTGTCAGTTAAAGGTGTTAAACTCTCTTTCTTGGTGGATTCCGGGGCCACAGAATCATTCGTAAGAAGTTGTGATTTTCCTCCTATGGTTAAACCTAACTGAGTGGGAGATATCAGAAAACAGATGGGGTTGCTGGAGTAGTGATTATTGAAAAATACACTGCGCTCACTCCGCTGAATTGTTTTGATTCTGACACAGGGAAATCTTTCAAACACTCATTTTTGTATTCTGACAGATGCCCTATCAATTTGATGGGACAGGATCTCATGTGTAGGTTGGGCATTGTACTGATCTGTACACCTGACGGCATTCAGGTGAGGAGAGTGAATGAAATGAAGGAAAGTTCTCCTTTTTTCCAAAACGCTGAGGGACAGTTTGTGTGCGATCGAGTTGAAGATGGATCTCTCTCTCCCTCTGTTTTGCTGCAGCTCTCAGAGACACACACACACACACATGCTGACGTCACATGCCTGCACTGCACAGCACAGCGTCACTATTTCACACACTGACCGTGATTATGAGGACATCTGATGTAATACAGGACAGGAAAAGGACAGGTTACAGCTAGATTGGTTGTATTGGAATGACATTAATTGTGCTGTCTTGGTGAAACTTCCTGATCGATTGCATGAGTTGATTTTGTCACAAAACTCTGATCCACGCATCTCACTGGTAAATCCCAACTGTGCAGACCTGGGTCTGTGGGTGCGGGAGCTGAACGCCACTCCATGCTGGAAGTCTACAACTGATCCTCATATTGGTTTTAATAACAGAATGAGGGTGTACAGAAAGAAACTAAATTGTGCCATTGAGACTTCCCGTTCAGTCATGTTTGCAGACAAGACTGGGTTTTGATACTGACATGTGCATGGTTAAATCCCTTGCAGACATCCCAGAGCTACAGCAGGTTCCCGCTTATCTCTGGGCCAAAAGTAAACATGATGTGTCCTGTGAGGCAAATTGTGATTTGTGATATTGGTCTTTACAAATAAAATTGACTGACTGGTTGATGTTGGTCTATAAAAAAACTGCGAGCCTGTGATAATAACACCTAAATCAGACAACAGACCCTGTCATAATCGTTATCCTCTCAGATGTGAAGCAGTTGAAGGCATTAAACCTGTGTTTGATGCTCTGTTGAAAGGGGATGTGATTGTTCCATGTGCAGACTCTCCTGTGAGAACGCCTATATTTCCTGTGCGTAAAATACGACCTGATGGCGAAGCTGCAGAGTGGAGATTTGTGCAAAACCTGCAAGCTGTAAATGCTGCTGTGCAGGCCAGGGTGCGTACGGTCCCAAAGTCCATATACAATTGTGTCCCAAGTTCCAGCTGATAGCAAATGGTTTTCAGTTGTTGATCGGTCAAATGCTTTTTTCAGTGATCCAGTACACCCAAACAGTCAATTCTGGTTTGCATTTTGATTTGAAATTCTGCTTTGAGAGATAGTTTGGAAACTCTTGTACTGCCTAAAGGAAGTGTTTTGTTGCAGTATGTTGAAGACCTGTCGATTGCGAGTGCGACCAGAGAAGATTGTGTTAAAGACACCATCGCCTTGCTGACTCATTTGGCAGAACAGGGCCATAAAGCCAGCCTGTCAAAGATACAATTTGTTGCGAAAGAGGTCACATTCCTGGGTCACGTGATCTCTTCCTAATTATGCTGAAATTGAGGCACCATTAGCAGCAATTGCTCATGGGAATGGCCTGAAAGCATCTGATCGTGTCATTTGGACTCCTGACGCAGAGAAATCTTTTGTTGATTTGAAATTTTCTTTGCAAACACCTCCTACTCTTGGACTGCCTGACTGTACACGACCATTTACCCAGACTGTTGACGAAAAGGGTGGGTACATGACTTCTGTACTGTTACAAGAACATGGGGAAAAAGCGACCTGTAGCTTATTTTTCATCTAAACTTGATAGTGTTGCTGCAATTGACACACATGACTGTGTAGCTGTGATAAATTCTGCCTGCTCTCCCAAGCCAGATTTGAGAGACACACCAACTGATAACGAGTTCTTTGTAGATGGATCAGCTTCAAGAGACCCCAGCACTGGTAAAAGTGTCGCAGGTTTTGCCGTCAAAACACTGCAGGAGACAGTGATCACATGTCCTTTGTCATCCTCACATTCGGCTAAAGCAGCTGAATTGGTGGCTCTGACAGAGGCATTTAAACTGGCAGAAGGCAAATCTGTAAATATTTACACAGACAGCAGATATGCTAGGGGTGGGGTTCATGATTTTGGACAAATCTGGAAGGATAGGGATTTCTTAACTTCAACGGGGAAATCTATTGCTCATCATGTGCTGCCATTGTCTTTAGCCTTACATGCTACCTCACTAACACCTGCTTATACTCCTACAGTTGTGGCTACGGCTGAGATAACAGACCTGCAGATAAGGGCCTCTCCGGTGGAGAAGGCCGTTTGACAAAAAGCAGGATGTACTGTGGTTATGTCGCTACCTTTTTCATGTCTTTGCTAAATTGACACATGGTTTGGACCACGTGTCAAAGGGGGAATGATGAGATGAGATGAGATGAGATACAGAGATACTGCTTTACTAGAGGGTTTTCCAGTTATGCCATAGAAGTTTGCATGGGGGTTATGCCACAGAGTTTTGCAAAAGATGTGTGATCTGTGCTACTATACTTTATAGTATACCTTTTATACTAATACTTTTGATCACTTGCAAATGGATATCATTGAACTAACAGCTTAACAAAACAAAGTTTGTTTTGGTGATTGTGTGCATGTTTTCAAAATGGGTTGAAGCTTTTCTCACAGCTAAACAGGATGCAGCAGCAGTGGTGAAGGCTTTGATGACTCTGATTCCCAGGTGGGGAATTCCACCTAAAATCAGCTTTTGTGAGCGTAGCCTTGAAAACTGTTGGTTAGTTGGTGAGTATTGATTTGAGACACCATTGTGCATATCACCCAGCCTCTGGAGGGGCATGTGAGAGAGAAAATGCAACTTTAAAAACAAACTTGTGAAAGTGTGTGAGGAGACTAAGATGTCATGGACAAAAGCTCTTCCTATTGTATTGATGCACATGAGGGCTAGGAGGAGGGGCAGAAATGGATTCAGTCCATTTGAGATCTTATTTGGCAGACCTCTCAATACTGGGATTGGGCCCGTTAAAAGGCAGTTGCCAGACACTGGTCACTGCGAGGATGAAATGTTAAGATATTGTGCAAAATTGTCCTCTGTTTTGTCTGAAATCCACCAACAGGTGAAAGCTGCCCTGCCCAAACCAGCGGAAGGGAAGCTGCATGACCTCAATGCAGGCGACTACGCTGTAGTGAGAGATCTGAGACGAAAAAACTGAAAAGCTCGCAGGTGGAACGGTCCGTTCCAGGTGCTTTTGGTGACGGAGACAGCAGTCAGTAGTGATGGTATGGATCGCTCAGATATCGCGTCTGGGTGTGTGGCAGACATGTTCATCAGGCACTTCAGCCTGGATGGTGTGGCAGGTGCTACTTGGCTAAGTTGCTGCCTGCTGTGACTATTGTTCCTGATTTGACTCATTTTGACACAGACTATAATCACTGCTACCCACCTCACAAAGCAAGACGAGCTGTGGTAAGGGTGCCCCCTGTGGAGAAGGGTTTTGGGGGTTTCCTGCCAAGGTGAGGAACAGTAAACAGTGCACACAAGATTGATGCTGTAGCTGTGGACTTGGAAAATCTCACAGGCAACGTGGCTACAGGATTTAGCTCACTCACATCAGCAGTACAGGGCCTCAGAAATGTGGCCAGCCAAGGGGGGGTTGTCACATTGTGGGTACTGATTGCAGTACATACATACCTGACATCACTGATAACATGACACATGTGGTTGCTCATCTTAATGATCTGCTACATCTGGAGAAGCACCATGACACTGAGTTTGGAGCAGGTATGGACCTGTGGTCCTGGTTTTCTTGGAGTGGATGGAAAGCGTCACTAATGCATCTGTTTGCCCCTGTCGTAGTCATTCTGCTGATGCTATGCATTGTTATGTGTTGTGTCGTTCCCTGTGAGATATCTTTGATTACATCAATGGTATCATCTGCTGTAGGGCGCTACGTGCAGATGGATCTGTGGACTCCTCCTTACAATTCACAGGAGTCACTCATTTAAGTTTTTCTTCTGATCCACATTTATGTGTTTTAGTTTAGAAATGTTTTGATCATTAAAGTTGATTCATTAGTAGTTTGATTAGCAATCACATTTTTACATTACACTACTTCACATTGATTACACTTAGCATTAGTTTAGTAGACACCATATTTACTCAATTTATTCTTTTGATTTTCACTTTCATTATTATTATTTTTTTTTTTCATTTTTAATTTTTATTACTCATTTTATAAACTTTCGCATGACAGTCAGTGTTCCCTTCATTGATTGTGTATTCTCATTAAAGCTGACATTTTTCATTTATGCTTATCTTGCTTTAGCTTGGAGTTTAGTTTAAGGGATTTTTTGTCCTCATCATGTAGAGGTAGTGTAGTTAGACGGACAAGTCTTTTACCTTCTCCTTCATCATATAGGGAGGGGGATGTTTGGCTTACCTGTGCTTGTGGCCTGTGACTTGTGCCTGGGTTTTTGTCTCCCATGTTGGAGACAGGTGGTACTGGCGTTTGGCTGGTACGGGTGGTACTCGTAGGTCATAAGGTAATTAGATAATGGGGAATTTTCCATGCTTATGGTTTAGCATGCTAAAAAGGGTGGAATGTGATGGAAAATTCGGGTATTTAAACATATTTAATCTATAATGTGTTGTATAAGGTTACTTGTTTTGATGAAACTGAACTTCTAACCTAATGATGTGTGTTGCTCATTTAACCCTTACTGTGACAGCAGTGAGAGACACCAAGGTCATGAGCCAGGGAGGCTCAGACACCAAGATTTTGAGCCAGGGAGGACAACAAGTGTCCTTGTTAGTCTCAAGAGATGTTGTGTTTTAGGAATGTCAAGGCGCCACATATTTTGACTGTTGATGTGCATGTGTTATGGGAACTATAAAGACAGCAGGGCAACTTGACAGGACTTGCTAGGCACTGACTGACTGACTGACTGACTGTTCATGCAGTTGTATGTTTGAGTGTCTCCATTCATGAATGCTTATTAAAACTCAAGAAAGACAGCCGACATGTGAAGACTTTTATTTAAACTGTTCATTAAATAGTAGTTTTGTATGGGGTGCCGTTTGTAAAGTGTCTCACGCTGAAAATAACATCAACATTTTGCCACATTTAGCTTCAAACAATGTTTAAAAAGTGTTGTGAATTTTTTAACGTCACCTTTTACCAGCAATATTTGTTAACTTAGAAATATATTAAATAGTTAAATCTAAATATTAAATGTGGCACCTAAATGTTAAATGTTAAATCTAAATATTAGATCTAAATCTAAATCTAAATATTAAATCTAAATCTAAATGTTAAATCTAAATGCTAAATCTAAATCTAAATATTAAATCTAAATCTAAATGCTAAATCTAAATCTAAATGTTAAATCTAAATGCTAAATCTAAATGTTAAATTTAAATGCTAAATCTAAATGTTAAATCTAAATGTTCTGGGTGAAACTAAATATTTAACTAATATGCAAATTCACACTGCTGGTCACTGGAAGTACCAAAATAAAAGCTCGAGATGGTCAGACTGTGTTTATAGAATCAAATGACGAATTAAAACCAACTTATCGGGGGAAATGAACACTTGGACATACATTAACGTGATAATAACTACCTAAAATAACAAGAAACATTTTATTTGACGTGTACTTTGAGTTGTTAGTTGCCCTTCGGAGGGATTAACAACCTAAGCTAAGCTAACAACTGTTAGCTGTTAGCCCCGTTAGCGGTCTGTAATGACTCATTAACTCTTAAACGGTCTGTGAAAAAAATATTTTTTTCCAGGGGATGTCTTAGTTACAACATGATTGAGCTAGCAAAGCAGTTTTGTGTTGCGATGTGTGGTATTTATTCAGTTTTGGGAAATCACGATGTCTAGAAAGCATCAGTGGCCACAGCAGCAGCAGCAAAGCTAACATCAGGACATCATCTGTTAAAAGCCTCCCGTTGCTGGATACGACATGAAACTACTCCAGGTAGCTCAATTATCTTGTAACTAAGACATCCCCTGGAAAAAAATATTTTTTTTACGCACCGTTCATTGAGTTAATGAGTCATTACAGACGTCGCTAACGGGGCTAACAGCTAACGGTTAGCCCCGCTAATCTACGATAACCATGTTATTAATTTCAGAATGCGATAGTAATGTTTGTTCAATCATTGTGTTTATAGACTTTACAAACACCAGATTAGTCTAAACGGTGATATAGTGAGGTAATGTGAGATATTCATATATATGTAGCTAAACTCTGCTGGTTTTCTACCCAAAAGTATTTGTAAACAACAAGGTGATTCCCTCCGAAGGGACACTAACAACTCAAAGTACACATCAAATAAAATTTCTCCAAACATGTTTCTTGTTATTTTAGGTAGTTATTATCACGCTAATGTATGTTCAAGTGTCCATTTCCCCCGATAAGTTGGTTTTAATTCGTTATTTGATACTATAAACACAGTCTGACCATCTCAAGCTTTTATTTTGGTACTTCCGGTGACCGACAGTGTGAATTTGCATATTAGCTAAATATTTAGTTTCACCGAGAACATTTAGATTTAACATTTAACATTTAGATTTAGATTTAGCATTTAGATTTCACATTCATATTTATATTTAGCATTTAGATTTAACATTTAGATTTAGATTTATATTTAGCATTTAGATTTAATATTTAGATTTAACATTTAGGTGCCACATTTAAAATTTAGATTTAACTATTTAATATATTTCTAAGTTAACAAATATTGCTGTAAATGTGGTAAAAGGAGACATTAAAAAATTCACAACACTTTTTAAACATTGTTTGAAGCTAAATGTGGCAAAATGTTGATGTTATTTTCAGCGTGAGCCACTTTACAAACGGCACCCCATAGTTTTGCCACCACACTAGCTAGTGTTGTTTGCTAACTATATAAATTTGATGATATATGACAATAACACTCTTTCACATAATAAGGAATGACACACACCAAACTGTACAGTACTGTTAACTAGCTAAGCTTAGTTTGCTGGCTAGTGTTGATAGGTAGCTAATTTGCTAACATTAGCTTAGTTAGCAATACCCATAAAGTATGAAATATGATGACATCAAATACATAAAAATGAAGATATATACTTACTGTATCTCTATCAGATGTTAAAAAAAATCTTCCCGGGGGATGACACTTTACAACCTGTGGGTCATTTTGGACCCACTTATGGAATCTTGGGTAGCCTACTTGGCAGAACCTTTCTGCCTGAGAAGAACATAATTTCACGTTAACAAAGCAAACAACAAAGCACCAGAAAATGACACACCCAACAGAAACAGTCATATCTCAGGCTAGGAAGGTCGCATCGACTCACCGTTTTTGGTTTGCATCTCTAGCACCTTCACTCCCCGAGTTATGAGCAAAAGAAAAATTACTTTCACCGGACTGGCCAGGAGTAGGTCAGTAAGCCCGGCCAAAATACATCTACTGGATAGCTGAGGTTCCCCAGAGTATGTCAGTCCAAAGCCTGAGTCGATTGGACACTCTGGGCCAGAGAAAGGGCCACAGGCTGGACTCAAACTCGGGCCGCTGCGGCAACAGCTTTGTACATGGAGCTCCTGCTCTACCCACTAAGCTAACAACGCCCCTGATATGTGGCAACTGTTTGATAGTGCCTCCATTTTATAAATATCAATGTTCATATTATTATGTTGCAATTTTTACAGTTTGAAGTTGGCCTGAAAAGACTTTGTCTAAACTTGATTAAAAAAAAAAACAAACTCAGTGATTGCTGGCATGGCATTGTAACAGAGTTCTTTGCCTAGAGGTGATTTTTGCAAAAACAATAAAAGCGACAGAAAACGACGCCCCCAACAGAAACCATCATATCTCAGGCTAGGAAGGTCATATCAACTCACAGTTTTTTTTCTACGTACTCAGTAATAAGTAGTTTGATTTGCATCTCTAGCACCTTCACATCTCGAGTCATGAGCAAAAGAAAATGTAATTTCACTACACTGAGTACAAGACTGTTCTGTTAATTTCACTGGACTGGCCAGGAGTAGGTCAGTCAGCCCAGTCAATAGATAGATGGATAGCTGAGATCCCCCAGAGTATGACAGTCCAAACCGTGGGTCAATATGACACTCTGGGCCAGAGATATGGCTCTTTTTGTGCTGGGTGCAGTTGGTTTTTTTGGCATTTTACAATAAAGTACTGTAATTTCACCAAATCCAACCAAAAAAAAACGAAGACATGTTTTTTTGTCTTTATATGAATCCAAGAATTGAAAATAACTGTCTTCAAAAATTAACATTCCCAAAACATGACCACTATAATTTGTGACATAGGCCCCCCTACTATTTGGTCTTTTCAAATAAACACTATACTGACACACAGTTCACGTCAGTTATGTTAATGCCATCTAATAATTGGTGATTAGTTTATTAGTTCAGGAGGGTGGGACAAAAAGTGACAAAGCAACATTCTGAATAAGTTATTAATAACTTACAGAAACACTGCGTGGAATAGTCCATCTTCAACTTCTCTCCCCTCTCTCTGTCTCTCGCTAAACACTCACAGTTTGAACAGCACTGTGGCACTCGTGTCTGTCGTCAGTCCTGACAGTTGTGCTACTATAATGCTTAAAGTTAACAGTTTGTGGGTCGGGTAGTTAATTAATGGGTATTTTTTAGCATCCAGTGCTTTTGTGTGTGTGTATGTAATTTTAAATGCAAACATTACTTTAAATGTGACAGCTCATTTGGCTTTCTCTTCCTGCAGAAGTACCTCCACTTTAAAACATATTTTTTGTTGTTGTTTGAAGTCCAATGCTCCACCCTCTTCAGACTTTCTGTAAGGCATTTTTGACTTAATGCTCCTCACTTCTTTTTCTGTTTTTTCTTTTTCCTCAGTCTCTGCAGTCTCGTGCCCTTTTATGGGGATTTGCGTAGCGTTTATTCATGCTAATTAGGATCACCTGACAAGCATGTTCAATTTTTGTGGACAATGGGATTTATCATGAAAAGAACACAGGTGCAAACCATGCTGCCGTTTAAGACCATGTAGACTTTTATTAGGACCTTTCTTAAGACCAAATTTAAGAAAAAACTTGAAAGGCATTGGTAAATGAGACCCATTGACTTTACATCATAAAATTTGTTGGAAAAAAAAGAATATTTTTAAGAAGCTGAAGCTGAAGACAGTCACAGACATCCATGAAGAGCTGTACATTTTGTCATTTGAAAGGTTTCTTAAACTCAAATAATGTAGGACGAAAGGCTGACTGAATTACGTAGGGATAAAGATTTGGATAACAATAGTGTGAATTTAGACTAATTAACAAGCAGAAAAACAATAAGGTGCCAGTCAGCCCATCTGGCTTCAACACCTAAATATTGTTTATACACTAGAGGGCGGTGTTGTTTTATGTTTTACAGGGAAGGGGAAGTGCTGAAAAAACAGATACTGCCTGGCCATAAACAAAAGATTGACACCTAGATTGAGACCTGATCCTTGCTTCCCATACCGTTAACGGTTCTTCATCATCTGAGAGCACACAGAGCCAGGCTGTCTTTGCCTAAGCTGGCTCAACATGCCTTAGAGCTCCAGTCAGAGATACCAGGTACCAAAAAGGTGGTCATCAGATTGCTCTGTAAAAAAACAGGCTCAAGGGATGAGTTTTCCTGTCCAGTAAATATAAAGTTTTTTTAGTTATTTTGACAGTCCAGAGCATTTGTGTAGACTTTACATTAAAATTTTGTGTCATGGATGAATTGGGGTTTACAGTGTGTTCTGCCAACTTCTGCCTTTGAGGAGCATAAAAAAAAATTATAAAAAGTATTACCGTAAAAAGCAACATTGCTTAATTAAGGTGAGAGAGATATGCTGGCAGGAAATTACTATTTTTGTAAATTCTTAAGTGAATATACTGATTTTGTCACTTCAGTTGTTTCTAACATGACAGCTGAACATTCTGCAGCTCTGAAACTTTAAACTTGATGCAGCAGATTGAAATATCATGAACTGTTTTTACTGTTCCATAATCAGTAAGATGTAGAAATCTGAAGTGTTTGGACATATCAGAGTGAAATGATTTTTACTGATTGAATACTGTCTGTAATAAATACCAACTGACCAATCAATTTTTTTTAATTGGTGTTCTGTCTGCTGTAGTATACCAGCAGTGTAAAACAGACCATAGCAAATCAGGACCAAGCATTAAAACGTGATCCAGTGGTAACGTTATCATATGGTTTCACAGGGATTAATACCGCACTTCCTGTGCAAGTAAACGTCAGTCTGATTAATAATATAGTGTGCTATTAATTTATAATACTGCCTGTGACTTTATAGAATACCTCATTTAAAGCCTGCATAAAAGCATGGACAGATAGACCAGAACATATTCTGTAATTCAGTAAGAGCAAGAACGACCTTACACACAATACAGTAGGCACTACAAATGATCTAACAAATGCTCATGATAGACTGTTTCTGGCAGCTGTTATGGTAATATTTATAGAATAATTAACTTCAATAAACAATTTCAGAACTTGAACTTAACCACTGCGTGTACAGAAATTTTCCAATAAATGTATACCAGCTAGGTGATTTATCTGATTAGTTAGAAGAGTCAGTCTTATTTTTTATTGAATCAACTTTCTTTAATGAGTTTAATTCATGGTGCTCTCTGTCAGTGCAGGTGGTGCCTTGCTGGAGTGCAGCGAGCAAGAATGTGATCACCGTGAAAAAGTTGGAAGTCTGAATGCCATCAAATATGGACTGTGGCAGCAGGGGCGATTCTAGGATCAGAGGTTTAGGGGTGCTGAGCACCCAGAGAGCTGCCCGGCCAGTCAAGATAAATTTTACTGTTTTGTACATTTTAACTCAACTTCATTCCCACATTTGTGAAAGAAAAGCACAACACTTTTTGAGAAAGTCTGTGACTAAACCATCAAATCTGATAAAGGTTATTTAAATGCTGAGCCACAGCAAAAGAAGAATGGATTGGAATCATAAAAGAAACATATCGTAACCCTAATTTCTGGGGGAGGATAACTCATTTTGATACAGCAGCTCCTCAACATACACATAAACAGTATGTATGTTTCTTCTAAATAGTGAGTACCAAAAATACCAAAAATGGAACTTGGATTTATTTTTTGGACTTTTGTTTGAAATGAAATGCAGAACATGTAACATTAACACATTCACAGTAATTGACTTTTTCAATGTTTGTCTCTGCCTTTTCCCTTCTTGTCTGTATTATATAATACAAATACATAAATAAAAATACACTTCAAAAAAAGTGCTTGAAATCTACAAAATAATAATAAATACACACAATAGGAGTTATAATGTTAATGGGCATCCAGTCAGTTAGCTAGTCAGTAGCACCTTGGCTTTAATCAAGGGCGTAGGTTTGATTTTCACATTTGTAGAGTCATAAAAGTGCTCCATGGCGGCGACCTGTACGTTGATGATTTTTTAATGCAATTTCACGTCATGTGAAACTGATCACTGCTTTATAATGCATATTTAGATATCTACACGAAATACAAGAATGTGTTGGTTAATGTATTCTCTAATGTTATCAGTTACATGAATATACACTGATAACTTCACCACATCTGTCCGTATGTACTTCCCAGGGTAAACTATAATAATAACAATAACAGTATACTCCGAAGGGGCTTAACTTCAGTACCAGCCTGCGGTCTTTAGTTGGGTTGGTGACAGTGATCCGAATTGATATTGACATCGGGTAAAAACATATATTATGCATGAATCAATATTTTTACTTACCTCTAGTCACAATGCTGAATCTCACTATCAACATATCTTTGACAATTCAATCTCACCTGTGAGGCTCCTGTCTCTCCTCTATCTCCCCCTGTCTCTCTTCCATTTCCTTCTGCCTCTCTTCCTGCCTCACCTCCTCCATCTCCTCCAGTCTCTCTACTACTTGTCATCTGACAAAAAATATATTGATGCAAGCCATGTGAACAGTGGGATAATCTGAGATGATGAGTCATAGATTTTGAGTGTTGTAGCCTGAGGAAAACATACTGTATGTTTTACAATTGTGTAATTCATTAAACAACATCTGAATGTATATAGGCTAAAGAACAGCCATAATGTCAACACAGGTTAGTCAGCTTCATCATGTTAAACATAAATAAAATAAATCAACAAAAATGTAAATGCTCCAAAATCATTATAATACAACTTTGTGCAAAATGTTGCACTTACACCCATATCTGTTTTTACTGGGAGCAGTGGATCTCTATTCTCCTAAGTCTCTCCTTCACACACCATGGATGCTGAAGACTGTCACTGAAGGAGCTATTATATATAGTGTTTACACTTTATTTAGGGTATTCAGACTGTTTCTATCAAGTCATCTTGCCACAAACATTAATTTGAACTGTGTCATCACTACATGACATCTATGATTGCTGATGGAGCATATGAAGTGGAATTTCATGTTCTCTGGCATATAATATTGATCTAATAGTTGCCAAACTTAGCTCAGCTAGTATTAGCTCATCTCATTATCTAGCAATGAGTTGCCAAGGAACGCCATTCAGTTAGCCTAGCATCAACAGGTGTTTGTTTATCTTATTTACTGAACCAACCGACTCACCGTTCACACTCGGCGATCCAGTGTGGAGCGCTAACGGTGACGCGCGTGTATGTGTCGTTCCCTCACGAATTGCCGTGAACTGTACGGTGACGTGCACCCACAAAGTCAGTGGAGAGAGCGGCGCTGGGGAGGACCAATCACACGTTACCAAAATAACGGTAGAGCCAGATGGCCCAATTCCAATCCGGCCCCTAAAGACTCAAGCCCTGAACCCTCACTGACTTAACTGACGTCAGCTGTAAGAGAGTCTGAAAGGGCTCCGGATGCTATAAAGAGGAATGGGACAGCGCTTATCCCCCTCTCTACAAAATGTTGTTGACACTGGCGGCTCTGGGCGTGATCATTTATTGGTTATTGTCAGCACGAACAAGACATGTGAGGGATAGACTCCCTGATTAGTCAATCCTTATCCAAGCACTTGCATTGCAAAATGGGCAAGTTGAAATAATGAATTTACTGTGTTTTTACCATATGCATGTTTTTTCTAAACTCGCTTCAAAAGTGTTGTAAGTGATATAGTGATATCTATCTTGTATATATATATATATATATATATATATATATATATATATATATATATATATATATATATATATATATATATATATATATATATATATATATATATATATATATATATATATATATATATATATAGTTACCATTTGTAGATCTGCCGCCTGTGTTTATTTGTTTACGGTTTTTTTTTTTTTAACACTTCTGATGTTCCGAGGGCAACCCCTGTATTTGACGTCACAACGCTATGAACTGTGGGTAATTTCCTTACCGTAAGTCCGCATCGATGCTGACCTATGGTAAGGGGGCATAAAGGGCTCACTCACTGACTCACTGACTTGACAATTTGACAATGGGACAGCCCTCACACACTCACGCACTTCACATGAACGCGCCTCTAAGTCAGTGAGTCTGTAAGGGATCGGATTGGAATTGGGCCGATAAAAACAGAGTAGCCGTTTCTCAATCGTCAAGTTCGGCAGTTCGGACTTGTGGACTTAGCAAGTTCGGACTTGGTAAGTCCACGCAAGGGATTTCCCAAGAACGGGAGGACGGGAGTACAGTCATTTCTGCTTTTGGAACAGCAGCGAACTTGATGATGTCACCACCTCCGCTCGCCTTGGCTGTTGTACTGTGTTGTATAGGCCTACATGCATTTAGAATAAAACAATATAAACACAGCCCAGCCCTGCGTCTTTTCATTGTCATTGTAAGAAATTAATATGTATATGTTTTTAACGTTTCAACATATATAACTGACACACAAAAATATATAAATAGCCAAAATATTTTCATAAAATGTCTTTTAAAACCTTTTCCCCGCAGCTGGCTTCTGATTATAATCTAACGTCAAGTGCGGGGGGGTGGGGGGTGGAGAGTTGGTGGTTATTGTGATCGTGAGCACTGGCGAGATGGAAATCAAAAATCAATAACGGATCGGAGAAGGCGTCTTGGCGCAGTTATTGCAGCAGGACTGCTGTACCTGCAGGCTGAGGAGGAGGCTGCCCAGCTGAGGAGGCAGATCCCAGAAAGACAGCGGAGAATGAGGATGAGGATGAGACGTGCGATGCTTGCATGTCTGTTCGATATGTTTGTCCAGTTGTGGACAAAGTACCCAGGAATATCACAAGAACAAAAACTCAGTCACAAGTAAAAGTGCTGCATACCAAATCTGACTTGTGTAAAAGTATCTGGGTATTGTCAGCAAAATGTAGGAATTAAAAGTTAAAAGTACTCATGATGCAGAGTGACCCAGTTTCAAGTGTTGTGATCATCATATGCATGAATATGTATTGAATATTAATTGATCAACGTCGGCTACATGTAAGCAGCATTTAAATGTTGTCACGGTAGAACTAATTTTAACACCTGTCATTGGTGTCATTGCAACTTGTAAATATGAAACAACCAGGGCTGCCCCTGACCAAAATGGGGCCCTAAGCGAAATTTTATTTGGAGGCCCCCATCCCAAATGTATCATAGGTACAAAATAACCGTACAACAACTTGCCATTTAACTTGACAACCTGTATTGGCAATAACAAATGTACTGTAGATATAGTAGTTTGGCTGTATGAGTCAAATAAAATAAAAAATTAAAATAAAGAAATAAATATTAAATAAAAATAATTTCAAACTGAAATAAATAAATAAACAAATCTGAGTCACAAATAGCCATCAATTACTCATCAAAAGAAAGTAACTTCCACCACCTCAATCGCCCACCCTTGATTAAACACTGAAAATAAAATAAAAGAGGGGGACAGGTTTTTCCTATTTAATCTTATTTTGTTATATTTCTCCCTCTCCCCTCTCTGGAGGCTTCCGATCTCCCTCAGCCCTCCGCCTCTCCCACCTTAATTAAACACTGAAAACAGAAATAAAATACAGAGACATTCTTTTCTATTTTCATCTTATTTAGCTATATTTCTCCCTCTCCCCTCTCTGGGAGCATCCGACCTCCTGGTCCGCACATACCCCCGAGGCTCAGGTCTCCCCGTCCGTGGAGCCCGCCCGCCTGCCCTCCCAACCCTGCACATACTCCTGAGGCTCTTTTGGACGACATGTCGACAACTCTTCACCTGCTGCAGCTCTGCAAGTGCCTGCCAGTGCACCCCTCTGATTGTTCAGATGTGGAGTGCTGTCAATCATTGCAGCGACGCATGGGCGGTCAGGTCTCTTCTCTCCTTCCTCGAGCTGATTCTACGCGCGCCTCACGGTAGCGCATGTGTGCATCCATTGCGCATATGCGCAAATGCGTCCCCTCGCGCAAAATGTGGCCCCCCATGGAAGATGAGGCCCTACACACAGCGCGTGTTCTGCGTTTAGGGAGGGGCGGCCCTGGAAACAACAACATATAAAACAAACTATTTGAAAAGTAACTATAGCTATCTAATAAATGTAGCTTGAGTAGAATGTACAGTATTTCCCTCTAAGTAAATGGAAATACCCAAAGTACAAGTACATGAAATTTGTACTTAAGTACAGTAGCTACTTGAGTAAATATACTTAGTCACTGTCCATCACTGCATTTGTCTCATCATAATGCTTTCTGTCTACTTTTTTATGGAGACTTGACAGTTTACTTGGTACACCTAGAAAAAACAACAGCAGTTTAATATTCAGTCTAACATTTTATTGAGGTGTTGAGTTGTAGATTGTGGTGCTGTTGAACTGTACTGGATTACACTGACAGCAGTTTCTCATGTCTGTCCTCACCAATATAAGTGGGATCAAACAGGTCAGATGTGAAGAGGAAAATTTTATTCAGCCACACTTCAGACATCATACAGGTATACAATTCATATCAGATAATCAATATTTAAAATGCTGTTGAATAAATACTACAATAAATGCAATTAATCTTTAAATACAATAAATAAATTACAATAAATTCTTAAAATCATTATTGAATGGCAAAAATACATGGGCCTAAATAAGCAAAAGAATGCAAAGAACAATAACATGTTACAACATTTAATAATATATCTTATACTGAGACTGAATATTGCCCATTAGACATACCCCAAACGAATTACATTTCATATTTAACCACTACAGAGATATCAGCCACAAATTTCAAAAGGTCTACCAGAGAGAGGCTGCTCTCGGTGGCAGCCTGAGTGCTCATACACACGTTTATTATCTATGAGCGCTGACACCGCTAGATGACAGCGGTGTCAACGCTCATAAACACGAGGGCTGACACCGCTGTCATCTAGCGGACCTCAGTCACATTCAACTGGGCTCTATTAAAACATCGACCACGGGTCTGACGTTTAAACTACGCATGAAAACACTATGTTCTGTGACAAAACAACAGTAACAAAAACAAAAGTATTGGTATGGCTTACAATTGTGCGCCTTTCCCTCACTTGTCATTTTCCAATGATTGTTGCGAAATGCATGCTGGGATACCTGGCTGTCTAAAGTCCACACAAGTCTGCTCCAATGCATCCCCGGTGAAATGGGTGTTGCGACAACACATCCGGGAATTTGGACTGAACTTGGCCAGATGTGAACTTTGAATTGAAACAGTACTTGGGCTGTGACTGATGACGTGTCACAAGTCCACAAGAACACAAGTCCGCACAAGAACGCATATTGAGAAACGGCTAGTGGCGACACTCCCATAGGACTCCGTTGTAAAACATGGCGGACAGAACTTCCGGGTTATGGAGCCCTCTATAGTTCCAAACATTCCTCCCGTGGAGTCGGACCCGTTTATTTCAATGGCAGCATGACGAGAAACTCCTGAGGTAAGGTGATGAAATATCGACCAATTTTAAGTCATTAGGTGTGTTTATTATATCGGAGGTTTTTTGTATGTTCACAATGTAATTATGTTTTTTTTTTGAGTCAGGAATTATGATTGGTTTTCAGACATTGCCTGCTAGTTCGTTAGCTCGACGTCGCCAGCTGTGGAGGTTTAGCACCGTTTTGCACCTGACATTTGTGGTGTCCCTGCTTGATTAATGAATCACAGACAAATCACATATAGTTGGGATGATTACTAACAGGTTTTATTTATAGTGCGTTCCAGGCAACCCATAACTCGTGTTTTCACAACCTGTAACCCATGAAAGTGCACTGGAACGGCAGTCAAACCCGTAACTTCCCACCCGTGAACTTGTACCAGATCGATGTACTCCCAGTTACGCTTTCTGACGTCACACAGCCCTCTAAACCAATTACCGTACTCCTCTAAACAACAATGGCAGCCCTATGGATGCGGTGTTGATGCAGGTGATACACGGTGAGAAATAGACGTAAAATAACCCTAATGTTAACACATTATTGGCAGCCACTCTAACAGCTGGTTTCCAGTGCAAGAATAAATCAAAACAAAATACGTTTTCAAACACACAGATAACGTAAAATAAAAAGTATATTAGCATCTGTGACCTTATGCACCGTTTCTCCTCCTCCGTTTCACTCAAATGAGCAAGAAGTAGGCACCTTTGGTGATAGAAATAATGGAGAAGCACAAACAAACGGTTCGCCATGTTCAACGTTAAACAGGAAGTAACTGGCAGTTTGCTGTAACTTTCCTGCCTGGAGCGTACCATTAGATTTTATCATCCAAACCTGACGGTGTTAGCTAAGGGTAACGTTAATAGGATGTGTTAGCTTTTATTCGTTTTCTCAACTGTTCCATAAGAAGATAATGTTGGACAGGCGCACATACTTCTGCCTGAGTAAGTAAGTAAGTAAGTCAATTTTATTTCTATAGCATATATCACAAAGTGCTTTACAGCAAGAATAAAAAGCAATAAAATAAAATACAGATAGAGACAACACAGAAAAACACACAATGGCACAGAAAACAGATAAAGTCACAGTCACAGAGGCCTCAAAACATCAACATCAGTAACCAGTAAAGTCTTTATTAAATACCTAACTTTACGTACGGTGTATTCTTTTAATGTTTACATAACATTAACAGTGTTATTATCTTATAATTTAATTCGTGTTTATATGTATGCCGTGGGATGACAGACTAAAATAGGACTACTATAGAAGTACTACTACTACTTCTGTCAGCATTTAAGGCATATATTATGTTTAACTTGGAACTATGTCACAGTCACACTATAGAGGCTAGACAGCTTAAAAATGCTATTTCAGCTTGTCTTTGAATGTTACATTCATAAACTTAATCGTACAAGACCAAAACATTGCACAGTGGTTTAAACACTATGGGAGTATATCACAACACCTGTTACCACTGAATTAATGATATTATTTACCTCTGATTTAAAAATATTACATGTTTATATGGATCGTTGAGTTTAAGTATTTTAAATTGTGTCTTTTAGGTGATCCTGAAAGAGCCTTGTGAAGTTTATGCTGTCAAAAGACTCCACAAGTGAGGTAGCTAGAAATTACATGAGCAGCAAATTATTTTGTGGCTGTTCCTTTTCTTAGTTGTGTATGTGTGTCATGTTTTCTTCTTGCAGGGTTTGCTGTTCCTAAAGCTATGCATTTTCCAGCTCCAGTGATGGGAACAAAGTGACCACCCTTTGCTGAATCACTTTTTTTTTTTAAATTGTACTTCTTTCTTAATCCCAAATTTATTCTCTTTTGTTGTGCAAGAGCCCTCTCTGCTCTCTTTCTTAAGAGTGTCTCCACCCTAAGTTGCTTCCTTAGGTCCTCCACACTCGCCCTGTCATGACTGGCACCTAGCACACTGGTCCCTGGATCACCTTCCCCTGTCAAAGTGGCTTCTTCAGTGGCAGCCCCTGACTGACTGGCCCCTGAAAGTCCGCTGACCTCTCCTTCATCCTCTATCTGCATACTGCCTCCTGGTATTTCCCTATCATTTTCAGATTCTGCCTCAATTTCTCCCTCATTCTCTGTAATAATAACAAGGTGTTGTTGCGGTTAATATGCATTTATGCTGCCTTTACATTAGCACCTACTTTCATCTCCTGTTTAGGGGTACACTACATTCCAATTAAACAAAACTGTATCTTTATGTGAAACAAATCATCTGCCACACTCCTGGACTAACAACATGTACATAAAGTTTATTTTTTTAGCAAAAGATGAAGATGCCCGTAGATTATCCATGACATTGCCCGGTTCATTCTGCAATGGATTATTCCACAAGCCATCAGTTTTTTTAATCAATCAATCAATCTATTTTATTTATAAAGCCCAATATCACAAATCACAGTTTGCCTCACAGGGCTTTCCAGCATACGACATCCCTCTGTCCGTATGACCCTCGCAGCGGATAAGGAAAAACTCCCCCAAAAAAAACCCTTTAACAGGGGTTCGACAACCTTTCCCCTATGGCGTCTGCATGTGACACATTTGGATATGACCTTCCTTGCAGCAGTGTTGGCATTTGTTATCCAGTATTTTTTCCTGAGATGGCACAGCATGTGATTCCTTCCTCCGTGTCCCAGCTGTTGATGTATGTGGTGCAGAATAAGCATGGAAACATATATATCCTTGGACAGGATCACAGGGTGCAGTGTTTCCCACAGGACAGGAATCTATTCGTGGTGGTGTGGTCCTGGGGGGGGGGGTGATTTTTCAATACTCATCTGTGTGAAGAAGTGAACATCCAACGTCAGAGTTAATTACTAACGAGCAGAACCTTACAGCCGGGCTCCACCGGCTGCAAACCTATGTCACGTCAGTGTAGCGTCTCGGCGTATTCATTTGGGCTCCACTGACTGCGTACGGAAGCGACACGTAGAGACGCCAGCGGGGTTGTTTACTGTTTGCCGAGCCGAGAGGCTGCATGTAGGCTGCATGAAATGTTAAAGCATTTTCCACCTAAATTATTACATATATTTGAGTTACCTACAAGTTTACTGTACTGTTTGTCACTCGCTTTCAAATGTCCGCCACGGACATTTACACAATATCACGGATAAACATGGGTAAATGCATAGAAAAAATCATCACATATCACCTCTGATAATGGTTTATTAATTTAAAAACACATTGTGCTCGTTTAGCACACTATTTCATATAGTTTTTATCTGCTGGAGGGTCGCGTAGGGGAGCATAGCGCGACAAAAATAGAAGAGCCGCGTAAAATAGAGAGTTGTCCCGCGACAGACGGGGGTTGTCATGCCGCTCCCGTTGCCAGTGGAGCCACTGTAATTGATTAACAGGGTGGCGAGCTGCTACGGGACTCGCACTGCAGTTAACACTACTAACAGCGTGAGTTAATGTCTCTGCACATGTTGAGCTTCCACCTATGTTAATACAGACACAGGCTAATAAAACAGCTAATATAACATGATGAGTTAGAGTTGTTTGGACCACTTTTGGACTTGTTTGCCCACATATTTGTACCGAGAGGTCTTTGGATCCGTTCTGCTACTACGTCTGCTTCTTCTTTTTCTGGTGGACCAGGTGCGTTAAGTGCGTCTTTACGATGCATACCGCCACCTATTGCACCGGAATTGTAACGACAAGCTACATTCACAGACACTGAGTCCCATTATAATGTGTTTATGAGCGAGGTCGAACAGGTAGCACCAAAAGCAGAAAAATCTATATGTGGCGGAGATAATTTATTCGTGGCGCACTGCCACAGATAAATGAATGTATGGGAAACACTGGGGTGTTTACTTTCCTCCGGCATGGCAGCTCTGCTCAAACGACCACCCACTCTCAGTACTCCGTCTTCCCATACTGGATCAAGTTTGTACAGCTGACTGTTCTTCTTGACATTTCTGCCGGCTTTCAGTGAGGCAATTTCATCCTTGAACCTTTGACCTTGCACAAACTAATAATTGCCAGCTCTGCCTTAGCATAATCTTCAGGACACAAACCTTGTCTGCTGACTGTGGTTTTGAAATTGTGCATTCTTTTCTCCAATGTTGTCCTTTGTTTCTTGGGTCATTCTCAGTTATGCTGATGGCAATATAGATTTCCTTTCTTTTCTGTGTCAGTTGTTTGAGCAGTTGTTTCAGTCTCAGAAACCAAGCCACAGTTGTTTTCAGCTTCATCCAAGTTGAGAAGTAGTTGATCAAATAATTGGTGTGATTATCTGTGTCTTTTGTGATGAAGTTAACTGACAGGTCTCTCTTCACCTCTGGGTCATCTGAAGAAATCACACTGAAATCCAAATTAGATTCAGGCCATTCCTTCTCTGGCTTAGAGAGAAACTCTGGTCCATGAATCCACCTTTTGCTGGCTAAGAAGTCATCCACTTTCATCCCTCTGGATGCCTCATCAGCTGGATTCTCCTTAGAACCAATATATCTCCATTGTTCAACATCACTTGCTTGTCTTATGACAGCTGTTCTATTTGCAACAAAGGTGTGGAAGCACTTGGTTTCATTGCTGATGTATTTGAGGACTGTTGTGCTGTCTGTCCAAAACGCTGATCTCTGCAGTTGAAGTTGCAGCTCTCTCTGTAGCATCCTATCCACACACACAGCGAGGACAGCTGCTGTAAGTTCCATCCGGGGAATAGTGGTTTGTTTTATTGGAGCAACTCTGGCCTTTCCAAAGAGGAATGCAACATGCAGCCTTTTGTCACTGTTCTCTAACCTCAGAAAAGACACCGCACCATATCCCTCCTGACCAGCATCACAAAAGTGGTGCAACTGTGCACTGATGGATTTTCCAAAATCCTTTGGTTTAAAACAACGATCAACCTTAAACTCCAATATCTTTCCAAGACCTTGTAGCCAGTCAAACCACTGTTGCGAGAAGGGCTGTGGAATTTTTTCGTCCCATCCATAACTCCTCTTACACAACTCCTGTAATATTAACTTGGCTGGCAGAGTGAAAGGGGCAAGAAATCCCAAGGGGTCATACAGAGAACTGACAACTGACAATATACCTCTTCTTGTCTGTGGTTGTTCTTTCACTTCAGTTCTGAACTTGAACTTGTCTGAGTCCACACACCACTGGAGTCCAAGTGCGCTCTCCAGTGGAAGCCTGTCCTTGTCCAAATCGAGCTCTTTCACTTCCTTTACTTTGCTTTCCTCTGGAATTGATGTTAAAACCGTGCGGCTGTTGCTCATCCACTTTCAGAGGTTAAATCCTCCTTTGCGACAGAGTTTAGTCAGGTCTTTCACTATCTGTATTGCTTCTTCTTCCGAAGACAAGGACTTTAAGCAGTCATCTACGTAGAAATTGCGGTTGATGGTACTGACCACTTCAGGAGAAAAGTGAGGCTGGTTGTCATCTGCCGTTTTCCTTAGTGCATAATTGGCGCAGCTCGGTGAATATCAGCTGTCACTGCAACTGGCTCCTGTCGGAATCTGATAAGGACACCAATGAGGGAGTTTGTCAGATTGGGACCTGGTAACAATTGACAATTTAGTGATGTTCCCTTGTACACTGCTCCACAATCAAACACCACTCTCAACTTTCCTTTCCTGGGGTGGTATACACCGTGGTGTGGAATATACCAGACCTTTCCATCATTCTGATTCAGTTCTTCTGCTGGAACAATCTCAGCATAGCCTTGGTCAATTACATCACTGAGAAAAGATGTATATTCCTCTTTAAACCTCTCATTTTTTCCAAACTTCCTCTTCAGGCTCATCAAGCGCTGTTCTGCAATACAGCGGTTGTTTGGTAGGATGGAATTTTCATGCCTGAAAGGTAAGTCAAGGGTGTAATGGCCATCTTTCAGCACTGCTGAGCTGTCAGCAATATTCATGAACTTCATGTCTTCTCTTGACATTTCAGCCTGTTCCTCTGATGACTTCTCACTGAAATCATGGTTATATTGATTAACCAGCATTTCCTCAATGTTTGCAATGGAAATTCGATTGGTGGTTATAGCAGAACAGCTAGTTTGTTTCCCACCGTCACTTCCACCAAGTGGACCATTAAGAACCCATCCCACTTTGGTTCTCACCGCATAGGGTCCGCCTCCCTGGCTATTAACCAGTTCCCATGGTTCCATCATTTCAGATGCATTGATTCCAATGAGTAAGTCTATATCAGAGTCAATTTCATGAAGTTCAGTATCCCTCAGATATGGCCATTGATCGACATCTTCCTGCTTGGGAATATTGAGCTTTGTCACAGGCATGCATTTTTGTGTGAAAACTTCAGGCAGCTCAATGAAGTTGTTCCTGTCCAGTCCAGACACTGCCAAACCTGATATCACATGACTGTCCACAGTCTTTTCCTGACCCATTGTTCGTAACAGAATGCGGCTTCTTCGTCTGCTCACATTCAACCTTTGAGCCAGACTATCTGTGCAGAATGTACCAGTACTGCCAGGGTCCAAGAAGGCGTAGGTCTGCAATATCTTGTCACCTTTTAGACACTTTACTTGAGCTGGGACAATAGAAAGGATGCTGTCGTCCTCACAACCGGCCCCAATATGGCCACATGTCTGGGGTGCAGCAGTTGCAGTACATACTGTTGATTTACTTGGCTGTTCTGATTGTTCTGCGGATGTTCCTTTATCCTGATGTTCAATATGGAGAATTCCCGGATGCTTTTGGCTGCACACATTACACTCCAGTCGACTCCTACAGTCTCTGCTAATGTGGCCTATCTGCAAACAGCCAAAGCAGATTCCCTTCTCCTTGATGAAGCTGATCTTATCACGGTGAATTTTCCCTTTAAACTGTGAGCACTTGTCCAATGAGTGACCACTTTTTTTACAGAACAAACAGCCTTGATAAGTACAGGTGGAGGAAGAGCTTTCCTTTTTCTCTGTCCACGCTGACTTAGCTTTTCCCTCTATTTCAGTAACGTTGGTGGCAAAACTGCTTCCTTTGTGCCTTTTTGTTTCCTTTATTTGCCTTGGAGTAAAACCTTTAGTTGAAGTTATAGGTTGTGTATCAGGAATGTTGCCAAACAAGGGATCTGATACAATCCTGACTTGTTTTTCAATAAAGCTGACTAGATCTGAAAACAAAGCCCTCTGCCCTCGCCGCTCTTGCAGGTCACAGGCGATATTTCTCCACTTTTCTCGAAGCTTATAGGGCAACTTCAGCACAATACTGTTCAAGATAGTGCAAGCAGTCGCCAAGGTTGTTTGTTTTTCCCTCCACTCCATTTTCAAATGCTCTCATAAAAGCTTGGTACTGAAGAGGATCTCCGGTAAACAGTGGAATATCGCTTGGTGGGAGAGAAGATGAAAGATTCTGTTGGACTAATAAAGTAGTGATGTCATTTTGTCTTTGCATGATATTGATAATGTCATTTTGACTGTTATCCCTCAGCATTGGAGTTTGAGAGTGAACATGGCCCACTGACCTTCTCTGTACATTGGTGTGGGCCTGCATGCTGGACCTCAAATGAGTTTCTTGCACTTGATTTGTCACCTGAGTCTGGATGTTGGTTTTTACTTTTGTTTTTGGAATCTGTTCCTGTGTCCTTTCCTTTGGACGAACAACCAGTGGTGGAGGTAAGATGTCAGTTAGCTCTTTTTCAAGAATGTAAGAAGCTGCAGTAGGATTGAGATTACTAATGGGTTGAGCATTAGCCTTTCAAAATAAGAGTGCATTCCATCTGACACTCTTGAACCACTCCTTGATGCATTAGCTTCCAATACACTGATTTTAGCATTAGCAGCTGCCATCTCAGTTTCCAACTCCAGTCTTTCCTTTTCCTTCCTCAGTTGTTCCTCTTGTGCCTCTATTAGATGTTTTTTCTTCAATGCTGCAACATGTTCCATAAGAGCTGCTCTATCAGCTTCAGCCTTGATGCGTGCAGGTGATGTTTTAGAGATACGTGATAACTGAGATGAAGCTTTTACATGGCTTGATTTAGAGCGTGAGATGTTAGAAACACTATCCCCAGGTTCAATTTCCTCATTATCAACATCAACATGTTCAGAGCACTCAACATCAGGTTGTGCATATGGCTGACCAGCATCAACAAGCCACTTTTTCACATTTTCTACAAAGTCATTATAGATTGTCATGTGTGTGAAACCACTTGTTTTGTCTTTCCACTTCATCCTGGGGTATAGGCAAGCTTAAGAAAGACTCATGCTCCTCCTTTGCTTCATCACAGCATTTGATGAAAGTGGACAATTCATATTGCACATCAGTGACATTTTCCTTTGATTCCATAAGCATCCGAAGACCTTTCATAAGTTTGCTTGCTTGCTTGCTTGCATTTTGATTTTCTTGCTGCTTGATACCTTTCTATGCGGTATGCCAGACCCTTTGCAGTGACTTTGATGTCTCTTTTTTCCGGTGGCGTGGACATGTTACCATCTGGCTTTGCATTAGTAACGTCAGACATAGTGTGTGCTTCGTCTTTAACACACGCGTCAAACTTTGCAGCATAGCCATAAACAATTTATGTGAGCAACATCAAGCTCAGTGCATACTTCTTTCAATGTAGGCTATGCAATACCACATCCACAAACTATATAGAAACTTAATTGAAACAATATATCACACCACAACCGGAACCTACAGGACCAAACAGAAACAATGTATTGCTCAGTCCGCAACCATTTGCGCAGCTGCATCAACAACCACACCGACACATATTACGTGACATTTCACGCTAATAAGGCCCACAAATAAGCACGGCAACAACAATTCAAATAATCAGCACCGGCCTCATTCATGTCCGACACAATTGACAACGCCAAAGACAATACTGAGCAGTGAGAACATGACAGCCAACTCCAATCGTTGCACCGCTTTCCAATAGGGCTTTACAGTCAATGTTTGTCTCATGCACATACCATCTCTGTGCGATGTTTCTTGGCTGTGATGTGGCTCCTTCTGGCTTTGCTGTGCCTTGATATTGCGTGGCTGCAGGTCCTTTGTTTGGCTTGTCGGTGAGGACTTTCTACTACTACTACTACTACTACTACTGAGGTACAATATGTTGAAATTATGTATTAATATCTGGCAGTATACAAGTGTGACAATAGTCATATGTGTATAATAACAGTAGAAGTATGACTAATGACTAATGATGGCAGCAGCAGCAGGAGACATCTGGCAGGACCACGGCAGCAGCACAACCACACACGTCACGCTGTCCAGGCAACGCTGCAATATGAGTTAATCTGAGAGACAGTGGAGCACAAAGGCTTCGGAGAAGAAGCCAAGTTAGTGACATCCAGAATGGCCGAGTTAGCAAGATGCAGTAATAGAATACGAGAGAGAGAGAGAGAGAGAGAGAAGGTGCCCGGTGTATTATAGGGGGGTCCTTCGGCAGACTAGGCCTAAGTCAGCCTAACTAGGGGCTGGTACAGGGCAAGCCTGAGCCAGCCCTAACTATAAGCTTTATCAAAGAGGAAAGTCTTAAGTCTAGTCTTAAATGTGGAGACGGTGTCTGCCTCCCGGACCGTAACAGGAAGATGATTCCACAGGAGAGGAGCCTGATAGCTGAAGGCTCTGGCTCCTGATCTACTTTTGGAGACTTTAGGGACCACGAGTAACCCTGCGTTCTCAGAGCGCAGTGTTCTGGAGGGATAATATGGCACTATGAGCTCTCTAAGATATGACGGAGCTTGACCATTTAGAGCTTTATAAGTTAACAGTAGGATTTTAAATTCAATTCTGGATTTTACAGGGAGCCAGTGCAGAGAAGCTAAAACAGGAGAAATATGATCTCGTTTCTTAGTTCCTGTTAGTACACGTGCTGCTGCATTCTGAATTAGCTGGAGAGTTTTTAAGGACTTACTAGAGCTACCTGATAATAGAGAGTTACAGTAATCCAGCCAAGAGGCTGGTTAAATATGGACAGGAAATAGGATCCAGCCAATCTGGCCATAACATCATGTGCAAATGGAGATACTGTATGTGTGTATGAGTGTTCATGTTTATGTTGTTTTAAGTGTGAAATGACTTGGGGGGGGGGGGTTTCCCCCACTGCAAATCAATTTCCTTGTAATAAAGCCAACTTACTTTTACACCAGATACGCCTCTTTTTTAAATCATTCCTGTTCCGGGAAATCGGAGTGGGAGGGTCACCTGTTCGAGTCCCCGTCCGGACCAAAATATGAGTGCGAGCACACAGTTTGAGCAGAAACAGAGCAGATCCAAATGCAAGCAGAGGCTATTTGAGTGTGAGGGCAGGGTTTCTGAACATGAAATCAATAAATAATGCTCTCAAACTAATTGACCACTCTCTTGAATAAAGACTGATAAAGCTCAGTGACCTTCTGCATCTGTCGATATTACAGTGGGCCTTTCCCAAACCACCCCCTACACTGTCTTCCCAAGCACTGTTTCCATGATCACATGGAATGTTTGCATTAAGTACAATCCCAAACCAACTAATAGATAGATAGAACCAGTCCATCTAAGAAAGTGGCATTGTTGGGCCTGGGCATCTGAGGGTTCATTCCAGAATGTTTTAATATAAGCCCCAGATCTAAATATAAAGGCAATATGTATATTAAAAAAAAAAAATAAGAATAGACCTGGAAATAATGATAAAAAGCTCCCTATCTAATGAGATAAGACAAGATGAGGCAGTGGTGCAGTTGGTAGCACTGTTGCCTCACAGCAAGAAGGTTCCCCACGAGGTCCCCTGTCACTCCCCCTTTCCGTCTACCAGTGTGGTGGAACAGGAGTAGGGCCTGCAGTCTATCTTTATTTATAAAATCTTAGTCTCAGTCATCTACGTAATTCGGTGATGTTAAATCACATATTATTCTTGTAACACTTGTACTCTTTTTAAATCTTGCTTCATTTTCTGATTTTTGCAATTTTGTGTAAATTGAATATTGCTTTTTGGATAACTTTAAAATTATCTTTTGAAAAAATTCATTCATTCATTCATTCATTTATCCATCTTCTAACCGCTTCATCCTCTTGAGGGTCGCAGGGGGGCTGGAGCCTATCCCAGCTGACATCGGGCGAGAGGCAGGGTACACCCTGAACAGGTCGCCAGACTATCGCAGGGCTGACACATAGAGACAAACAACCATTCACGCTCACATTCACACCTATGGACAATTTAGAGTTACCAATTAACCTAGTCCCCAATCTGCATGTCTTTGGACTGTGGGAGGAAGCCGGAGTGCCCGGAGAGAACCCACGCTGACACGCGGAGAACATGCAAACTCCGCACAGAAGGGCTCCCACACCTGGGATCAAACCGGCAACCCTCTTGCTGTGAGGCGGGAGTGCTAACCACCACACCACCGTGCCGCCACTTGAAAAAATTTTTTTTTGAATAATGTGAAAGAATGAATATTTAAAAGGAAAAGTGAAATAACTAATAATTAGTCATGTGATCCATGTATGTTTAGCACACCTGTGAGTGTTCATGTGATTCTGTTACGCGAACCTGAAGCAGCCATGGCAAAAGGTGTTGTTCGCTCCTAATAAAATCACTTTGATTCAGTTCGGTGTGGTTTAAACTGATGATTTTATCTGAGATGTTCCTGCGGCCGACCAGCACCTGATCCTTGAGACTGGCTGTGCAGAGGGAATTCTATTTACTTATTTTTTAGCACTTTTCATACAAACATGCAGTCCAAAGATAAAATTTAAAGAACAGCACAAACAACTATACCTTAAGTTTTGCAAGACTTGAAAATTACAACAATAACACATTAAAATATTAAAAAAGCAAAAAAAAAAATAAAACAGAACAAACTAACAAAAAAGATGATTAGTCCATAGAATAAAGAGAAAGTAAGTAAAAAAAATAAACAGCAGGGATAAAATAAGGTGAAAACCAATGGTGAAAAATAAAGACTGTAATGTTACTCCGCCTAAAAAAGTCTGTTTAAAGTAATAGGCCTTGAATTTACTTTTAAATATAACGTTACCAAGAGAGCTTGGCTTATGAAGTAGCATAGATTGGAAATACTCATGTACACCAACCTAAAAGTTTTCAAAATTGTATTGATAGCACTGGCAAAATTTTCTGTATCTATTCAATACAAAATAATAACCACTATGATTATTTTTAAAATCCCGAGTCAGAAGTTATCTGAGGAAAAACGTTTTAAACGGTAAGCAAGATACCAGAGTGGAAACGCCCCTGAGCTACGCTGTTTGTCCAGTGCAGTGTCCTTCTCTCTACCACACCTTCAAGTGTGTGCGGTTTGCAGTCAAATAAGGAGCCAGCTTTCTTGAGCTTCCTCAGGAAATAGAGTCTGTTAATTGTGTTTTTACATACAGCCTCAGTATGGGGCTTCAGTTACTGTGTACATTATTATTATTATTATTATTATGATTATTATTACTGTTATTATCATTATCTTGTGTTTTAAAATATGTAGGCTACTCTGTCAAGTGCCAACGTGCTTTTGTTTTGCTGCCGCCATTAATGTCAGTTCTCTGATTTAGCTGATTGGTTGATACCAGAGCCCTTGAATAGAGAGTCGAGTCATCCCCATTCACTCTAATGGGCCATTTTTTTCACAGCAATGGTGGTTCGCGGAGCTTCTCAATAGTTCCCGGAAGTAAGTGGCACATGCTAGCAGCGCAATGGAGTTACAGCAGAAAAGACCGGCTGTGTTGTACTTTTAACGGGTAAGATGTCCAAAGACTCAAATTTTACATTATCAGCACAACTTATCTAAATTAACATGTGCATTAAAGCTTGTTAGTGGATTATCTCCCATTAAATTAGCAGATTTATGTAATGTTAAAAGATAAGATAACAGATTAGGCTAGGACACTGTACATACTATACACGCCATTCAGGTAATGCTAACCATGAACAGCCTGTTAGTTTTAAATTGTCTTCTCCTAAACCATTTTATCTAACACTGGCAAGTTAGAGTGCTTCCAGTCCTGATTTTTTGCGATTATTGAATATTAGCTCAGTTAAATATGACATTGCTGCATGATTGTTGAGTGGAGGAGGTGAATTTAAACAAAAACGTAAGTTATGGTCTGTTTTTTAGGCTTTGTGATTATGTTGAAGATACCTGTCTATAATGTGTTACAGCTCAGCTGATATTACATTGATAGCGAAGTGAGAGGGAAGTTTGAGGACCTGAATGAGATCTAAAACACAAGATTAAGTAATCTTGATAAATGAAACATACCAGGCTAAATGGGGAATTATTCTAAATACCAAATGTATGTATATATTACTGTGTTATACATATGATCGTGCTAAACATATATTCTATCACAGTATTAGATATGTAATCTTGTATATTTGTAACCTTCTGTAGGAGCACTGGGTGGTGGCAGAGCAGTGATGCTGCAGGACCACTGTTTGAGAGAGGACGCTACAGGTAAGTGCTGAGTCGATCTTGGTGAGACTTAAAACTTAACAAGGTGTGTTTCAAGTAGTTCCAGAGATAAGGAACCATATTTAATATGTATTATACTGCATTTTATATTAATTATATAAGTAATTATATTGAATATAATATATGATATACAGTGTTGGGCAAGTTACTTTGAAAATGTAATACATTGCATATTCAATTTTTAATTCAATTCAATTCAATTCAGTTTTTATTTATAAAGCCCAATGTCACAAATCACAATTTGCCTCACAGGGCTTTACAGCATACGACGTCCCTCTGTCCTTGTGACCCTCGCAGCGGATAAGGAAAAACTCCCCAAAAAAACCCCTTTAACGGGGGAAAAAAAAAGCAGTAGAAACCTCAGGAAGAGCAACTGAGGAGGGATCCCTCTTCCAGGACGGACAGACGTGCAATAGATGTCATACAGAACAGATCAGCATAACAAATTAACAGTAATCCACATGACACAATGAGACAGAGAAAGAGAGACAGAGAGCGAGAGAGAGAGAGAGAGAGAGATGCAGGTAATGACAGTAGCTTACAACAACATTATTGAAAGTAATAATATTATAGTTATAGTTCTGGCTACTGCGGTACAATATGTTGAAAGTATGTATTAATATCTGGCAGTATACAAGTGTGACAATAGTCATATGTGTATAATAACAGTAGAAGTATGACTAATGACTAATGATGGCAGCAGCAGCAGGAGGCATCTGGCAGGACCACGACAGCAGCACAACCACACACGTCACGCTGTCCAGGCACCGCTGCGATATGAGTTAATCTGAGAGACAATGGAGCACAAAGGCTCCGGAGAAGAGGCCGAGTTAGTGACATCCAGAATGGTCGAGTTAGCAAGATGCAGTAATAGAATACGAGAGAGAGAGAGAGAAGGAGAGAAGGTGCCCGGTGTATTATAGGGGGTCCTCCGGCAGACTAGGCCTAAGTCAGCCTAACTAGGGGCTGGTACAGGGCAAGCCTGAGCCAGCCCTAACTATAAGCTTTATCAAAGAGGAAAATCTTAAGTCTAGTCTTAAATGTGAAGACGGTGTCTGCCTCCTGGACCGTAACAGGAAGATGATTCCACAGGAGAGGAGCCTGATAGCTGAAGGCTCTGGCTCCTGATCTACTTTTGGAGACTTTAGGGACCACGAGTAACCCTGCGTTCTCAGAGCGCAGTGTTCTGGTGGGATAATAAGGCACTATGAGCTCTCTAAGATATGACAGAGCTTGACCATTTAGAGCTTTATAAGTTAACAGTAGGATTTTAAATTCAATTCTGGATTTTACAGGGAGCCAGTGCAGAGAAGCTAAAACAGGAGAAATATGATCTCGTTTCTTGGTTCCTGTTAGTACACGTGCTGCTGCATTCTGAATTAGCTGGAGAGTTTTTAAGGACTTACTAGAGCTACCTGATAACAGATAGTTACAGTAATCCAGCCTTGAGAGAACAAAGCGTGGACCAATTTTTCTGCATCTTTCGGTCAGGATAGGCCTAATTTTCGCAATATTACACAGATGAAAAATGCAGTCCGTGAGGTTTGTTTTAAATGAGAATTAAAAGACAAATCTTGATCAAATATTACTCCGAGGTTTCTTACGGTAGTGCTAGAGGCCAGAGCAATGCCATCTAGAGAAACTATGTCATCAGATAAAGAGTCTCTGAGTTGTTTGGGGCCAAGAACAATAACTTCAGTTTTGTCTGAATTTAACATCAGGAAATTGGTGCTCATCCAGGTTTTTATGTCTTTAAGGCAGTTATGGAGTTTAGTTAATTGATTACTTTCTTCTGGCTTCATCGATAAATACAACTGTGTATCATCCGCATAACAATGGAAATTTATAGAGTGATTTCTAATGATGTTACCTAAAGGAAGCATATATAGAGTAAATAGGATTGGTCCGAGCACAGAACCTTGCGGAACTCCAAAACAAACTTTGGTACGTAAGGACGATTCATTATGAACGTGAACAAACTGAAAATGATCAGATAAATAAGATTTAAACCAGCTCAGTGCAGAACCTTTTAGGCCAATTAAGTGATCCAGTCTCTGCAGTAGAATTTGATGGTCAATTGTGTCAAACACCGCACTAAGATGTAATAAAACACGTACAGAGACAAGTCCTTTGTCTGAAGCAATCAGAAGGTCATTTGTAATTTTAACTAGTGCTGTCTCAGTGCTATGATGCACTCTAAATCCTGACTGAAATTCCTCAAATAGATTATTATCATGGAGAAAATCACACAGCTGGTCTGCGACTACTTTCTCAAGGATCTTTGACATAAAGGGAAGATTAGATATTGGTCTATAGTTGGCTAACACCCTGGATCCAGGGTGGGCTTTTTTAGTAGAGGTTTAATTACAGCTACCTTAAAAGACTGTGGTACATAGCCTGTTAATGAGGATATATTGATCATATCTAATATATGAGTGTTAACTAAAGGAAAGACCTCCTTAAGTAGCCTAGTTGGGATGGAGTCTAAGAGACACGTTGATGATTTAGATGAAGAAATCAATGCGGTCAATTCTTGAAGAGAAATTGGGGAGAAGCAATCTAAATATATATTAGGTTTTACAGCTGTGTTTGAGGTTAGATAGGTACTATCTGAGGACAGGAGGTCATGAATTTTGCCTCTAATAGTTAGAATTTTGTCATTAAAAAAGCTCATAAAATCATTACTGCTAAGGGCTAAAGGAATACAAGGCTCAATAGAGTTTTGACTCTCAGTCAGCCTGGCTACAGTGCTGAAAAGAAACCTGGGGTTGTTCTTATTGTCTTCTATTAATGCTGAGTAATAGTTTGCTCTGGCATTGCGGAGGCCCCTCTTATAAGTTTTGAGACTGTCTGTCCAGATTAAACGAGATTCTTCCAGTTTGGTTAATCGCCAATTCCTTTCAAATTTTCGCGATATTTGTTTTAACTTCCGGGTTTGAGAGTTATACCAAGGAGCGAACTTTCTTTGCTTTTTTAACTTCTTTTTAAGAGGAGCTACAGAGTCAAGTGTTGTTCGAGCCTACAGCGCTATCGACAAAATGATCAAAGTCGGTCGGAAACCTCTGTTACTGAGGACTTGGTATTGAATTTAATGACGGAGTAATCTTTTCCTTAAATTTTACAGCACTATCTGATAAACATCTAGTATAGTAACTGTTGCTGAGTGGCGTGTAATCGAGTAAAAGAAATCAAAAGTAATCAGATAATGATCCGATAGCGAGGCATTCTGTGGAAAGACTTTTAGATTATCAATTTCAATTCCATACGTCAGAACTAGATCGAGGGTATGGTTAAAACAGTGAGTGGGTTCATGTACACCCTGACTGAAGCCAATGGAGTCTAATAATGAGATAAACGCTGTAGCCAGGGAGTCATTATCAACGTCGACATGAATGTTAAAATCGCCTACAATAATAACTTTATCTGATTTAAGAACTAAACTGGATAAAAACTCTGAGAATTCAGATACAAATTCAGAATACGGGCCAGGAGCACGGTACACTATAACAAATAAAAGTGGCTGCGAGGTTTTCCAGGTCGGATGTAAAAGACTAAGAACGAGGCTTTCAAATGAATTATAATCTAGTTTAGGTTTAGGGCTGATTAACAGGCTAGAGTTAAAAATGGCTGCAACTCCCCCTCCTCGGCCGCTGCCTCGAGGAATGGGTATTATTATGACTGGGAGGAGTGGACTCATTTAGACTGACATATTCATCTTGACACAGCCAGGTTTCAGTGAGACTGAGTAAATCAACATGATTATCTGATATTAATTCGTTTACTAACACTGCTTTAGACGATAGAGACCTGATATTTAACAGTCCGCATTTAATTCTCCTGTTTTGTCTTTCTGTCACAGAAGAGGTTTTAATTTTTATGAGGTTGTTATGCACAACTCCTCTTTGTTTAATTTTAGATTTAAATAATTTAGGTGGTCGGGGACAGACACCGTTTGTATAAAACTATGAAAACTATGGCTGGGTAACTGAACTAGAAGCTCAGAGAGGCGTATAGGACTGCGACTCTGAGTCCTGGTCTCAACTCTGGGTTGTCAGGGATTTAAATTACTAATAAAGTTTGCCAGGTTCCTAGAAATGAGGTTCCATCCAAAGTGGGATGAATGCCGTCTCTCCTAATAAGACCAGGTTTTCCCCAGAAAGTTTGCCAATTATTAACGAAACCCACATCGTTTGCTGGACACCACCTGGACAGCCAGCGATTAAATGATGACATGCGGCTAAACATGTCATCAGTGGTCAGATTTGGGAGGGGTCCAGAGAAAACTACGGAGTCCGACATCGTTTTTGCATATTCACACACCGAGGCAATATTAATTTTAGTGACCTCCGATTGGCATAACCGGGTGTCATTGACGCCGACGTGAATAACAATCTTACTGAATCTACGTTTAGCTTTAGCCAGTAGTTTTAAATTAGATTGAATGTCGCCCGCTCTGGCCCCAGGGATACATATGACTATGGTCGCTGGTGTTGCTAATTTCACGTTTCTCAGAATAGAGCTGCCAATAACCAGAGTTTTATCCTCAGCGGGTGTGTCGCTGAGTGGGGAAAAGCGGTTGGAAACGTGAACAGGCTGGTGGTGAGCCGTGGGCTTCAGCTTGGAGCTGTGCTTCTGGCGAACCGTAACCCAACCTCCCGGCTGAAAGGGAGTTACTGGAGGACAGTTAGCAGAGGCTAAGGCTATGCTATGTGGCTCCGCACCGGCTACAGGGGGCTGGCTAACTACCGCAGCTACTGAATGGTTTTCCATGGTGCGGAGCCGCGCTTCTAATTCACTAAGCCTCGCCTCCAACGCAGCAAATAAGCTACACTTGTTACAATTACCACTGTCGCTAAAGGAGGCAGAGGCATAACTGAACATTTGGCACACCAAGCAAGAAAGAGCAGAGGGAGAAGCCATCGCTAACTTTAAAGCTAATGTAGCTACCAAGGCTAGTAACGTGCAAACAACAGCTAAGAGATTAGCGAGAAACTCGTAGAAAGGAGGAGAGCTGTAAGTGCTTAAACAGAACTAGTGTGGGTTAAGACTTGAAGTAGACGTTAAAGCAACGTTAAAGCAACTGAAGTGAGAAAACAGGCTTCTAGAATTCACCAGAGCTGAAACGGGCGTGTTGGTGAACCCAAATGCAGTACCAGGCTCGCAGGGATAGTTGGTAATGACTTTTATTAGCACCACAGCAAACAGGGAATGCAGCAGGCAGAATAAACACAGGATAAAGTTCGTTCTTCGGGCAAGTTGCCCTAACACAGTCTCTGAAGCACAGATAAGGGGAAGAGAAGCGGCTGGGCTCAGTCACGGAACCGAGGGGAAGCTCCAGAGCCCCCGGTTCCACACAGTTCAAAACTCTTTCACAGAGAGGAGAAGAGATGTAGCTTACGGCAGCCGAAGGTGGCGAGGCAGGCGCTCCGTAGGCTGAAACGCCGGCTGATCGAGCTGAGAAGCCGACGAGGAGTGAGCTGAGGCGAGGTCGGGAGCCGGTGTGGGGGTCGTAGCCAGAAGAGCCGTCAGCGAAGGCAGAAGCACCGTTGAGGAGCAGGCAGGAGAGTTGACGAGGCCGGGCGGAGGAGTCGAGACCAGACGAGCAGGCAGAAACCAGAGACGCTGAAGCAAAGCACGAGGTCGGGGACAGAAGGCAGGTGAGTTTACCGGGAGGCAGACGAGGAGAGCAGGTCGGGGACAGGCTGAGTTGGCACCGGGAGATCAGGCAGGAGAAGAACGCTGGAGAGTCTCGCATAATGCAGAAGAACAATCTGGCAGTGAGTGAAGGTGCTGGAGTGGCTTATATGCAGGCCTGATTGCAATGAGCTGCAGCTGTGAGGCAGGTGAGCAGAGTGGCCTGATGAAGTGGGCGTGGCTGGCAGGTAGAGTGGAAAACTACTGCAGCAGTGTTGCAGGAGAGGACTGAGAGACAGGGATTGTGACAGAACCCCCCCCTCAAGGGACGGCTCCTGACGCCCCAAACAGTTCCAGAGGAGCCGGGTGGGTGGCGGGGGCCTGGAGGAGGGCTAAAATTCCTCAGAGGCCTCCGTCCCAGTCTCTTCATCCTCTGAGGCTGATCCCTCCTCCTCCTCCTTAGACCCAGATGCCTCAGATGCAGGAGGAGACTGAGGGTCAGTGTTGGGGCCACCTTGTGCAGAGGTGAAGTTGGAGGGCTGGTCAGGGTGTTGGCGATGGAACTCCCTGATGAGCCGTGCGTCCAGGATCTGACGGGCTGGAACCCATGACCGCTCCTCCGGACCGTATCCTCCCAGTCGGCGAGGTATTGCAGGCCTCTCCCACGGCGAGAGCGTAACAGGCGGTGCACCGTGTAAGCAGGGGCCCGTCAATGCTGCGAGGTGGAGGTGGCTGGGAGGCAGGCTGCAGGGGACTCTCTCGGAATGGCTTGATCCTGGAGACATGGAAGGTAGGATGGATCCGCATGGTGCGGGGCAGCTTGAGCCGAACCGCCACAGGGTTCACTACCTTCTCGATGGGGAACGGCCCAATAAACTTGGGGGCCAATTTCTTTGACTCCACCCTCAGAGGAAGGTCTCGAGTTGACAGCCACACTTTCTGTCCCACCTGGTAGGGGGGAGCCGGTGTACCGGTCAGCGGCTCGTAGGAGGGCCGTCCGAGCCTGCGTCCAGGTCCGGCGGCAACGGCGAATAAAGGCCTCCACAGAGGGGCAGACAGTCTCTTTCTCCTGCGCAGGAAACAGGGGAGGTTGGTAGCCATAGGCGCACTGAAATGGAGATAGCCCGGTGGCAGAGCTGATGAGGGTGTTGTGGGCGTATTCCACCCACAGCAGTTGAGTGGACCACGAAGCAGGGTGCTTGGAAGCCATGCAGCGGAGCGCCGTCTCCATCTCCTGGTTCATCCTCTCGGACTGGCCGTTGGATTGGGGATGAAACCCGGAGGACAGGCTGGTAGAGGCTCCCAGAAGGCGGCAGAATTCCCTCCAGAAAGCAGAGGTGAACTGGGGGCCTCGGTCTGAGACCACGTCGGATGGGAGGCCGTGGAGCTGGAACACGTGCTGCAGAACCAGTTCAGCGGTTTCTTTGGCCGAGGGGAGCTTGGCCAGGGGCACGAAATGAGCCATCTTGGTGAACCGGTCCACTACTGTCAGGATGGTGGTGTAAACTCCTGACAGTGGCAGCCCAGTAACAAAGTCTAATGAGATGTGGGACCAGGGTCGGTGGGGCACAGGCAGAGGGTGCAGGTGCCTGGCGGGAGCCAGCGTGGAGCCTTGTTCTGATTGCAGACTGGGCATGCATTCACAAAGTCTCTGATGTCTTCGTCCATGGAGGCCCACCAGAACCGCCGCTGCAGAACCTCCTTAGTGCGGAGAATTCCGGGATGACAGGTGAGTCGGGAAGCGTGGGCCCACTGCAGAACCTCAGACCTTAGCTGCTGGGGGACGAATAGGCGGTCTTGGGGGCAGGAGCTGGGCCCCGGCTGGTCCTCCAACGCAGCTCTCACCCGCTCCTCCACCTCCCAGGTGAGAGTGGCCATCAGATGAGAAGCGGGAAGGATGTTGTCTGGACTGGAGGGACCCTCCTCCCCGATCATGAATTGCCGGGACAGGGCGTCAGGTTTTACGTTGCGGGAGCCCGGCCGGTAGGAGAGGGTAAAACTGAATCTGGCGAAGAACAGAGCCCACCGGGCCTGACGGGAGTTCAGTCTCTTAGCAGAGCGGATGTACTCCAGATTCTTGTGGTCGGTCCAAACGAGGAAGGGGGTCTTGGATCCCTCCAACCAGTGGCGCCACTCCTCCAGTGCCAGCTTCACCGCCAATAGTTCTCGGTTCCCGATGTCATAATTCATCTCCGCTGGAGACAGACGCCTGGAGAAAAAGGCACAGGGGTGTAGTTTCTGGTCCTTGGCAGAACGCTGAGAGAGCACGGCCCCTACCCCCACATCAGAGGCGTCGACTTCCACGACGAACTGTCTCTCGGGGTCAGGGATCAGAAGGATGGGGGCCGAGGTGAAACGCCCCTTCAGGAGCTGGAACGCCTCCTCGGCAGCTGAAGTCCAGCGGAAAGGGACCTTGGAGGAGGTGAGGGCGGTGAGAGGTGCTGCCACTGTGCTGTAGCCCCTGATGAACCTCCTGTAGAAGTTGGCGAACCCCAAAGCGTTGCAGCTGCTTGCGAGAGTCAGGAACAGGCCAGGAGGTGACGGCTGAGACCTTAGCGGGTCCATCTCCATGCGGTCCCGGCCAATGATGTAGCCCAGGAAGGAGACCGAGGAGGCATGGAACTCACATTTCTCGGCCTTGACAAACAGGGCGTTCTCCAGGCGTTGCAGCACCGTCTGGACGTGGAGGATGTGTTCCTGCTTGGACCGGGAGAAGATCAGGATATCGTCTAGGTAGACGAACACGAACTTGTTGAGCATATCTCTCAGCACATTGTTGATGAGGGCTTGGAACACTGCCGGGGCATTGGTCAGCCCAAACGGCATCACCAGATATTCGTAATGTCCTGTGGGGGTGTTGAAGGCCGTCTTCCACTCATCCCCCTCTCGAATCCGCACCAGATGGTAGGCGTTGCGGAGATCCAGCTTGGTGAAGACGGTGGCCCCTTGGAGCAGCTCGAAAGCTGAGGCGATGAGGGGAGAGGATAGCGGTTCTTCACCGTGATGTCGTTCAGACCTCGTGTCGATGCACGGCCTCAGAGACCCATCTTTCTTGTCAACGAAGAAAATCCTGCCCCAGCAGGTGACGAGGAGGGTCGAATGATTCCCGGCCAGGGCATCGCTGATGTAGGTCTCCATGGCCTCCCTTTCAGGTGCGGACAGGGAGTAAAGACGGCCCTTGGGGGGTACAGAGCCGGGAAGGAGGTCGATGGCGCAGTCGTAGGGCCGATGTGGGGGCAGAGATGTGGCTCTCGCCTTACTGAACACCTCCCGGAAGTCGTGGGAGTCAGAGGGCACCATGGAGAGATCAGGGATGGAGCAGGGGCTGGCAGACGGCGTGGGGGCCCCCGTCGGTCTGAGGCAGATCTGCTGACAGGAGGGGCTCCTTCCCGGGATGGACCCAGAGTACCAGTCTGATAGCGGGTAGTGGCGTCGTCGGCACGGGAAGCAGAGGCTGTGAGGTCGATTGGGAGAGCTCAGGATATGAAACCGGATGGTTTCAGGATGGGTGCCCGACAGGAGCATAGAGATGGGGGGGGTCTGATGGGTGACAGTTCCCAGGAGATGACCATCCAGAGCGCTGGCCGGCATGGGGCAAGGGAGAGGATCTCGGCTGATGTCCAGTTGGCGGGCGAGTTCCTCGTCCATTAGGTTGACGTCTGCCCCAGAGTCGATGAAGGTAGCGAGGGTGTGGGACCCCCCTACCAGCAGGAGCTGGACGTGGAACAGAGGTCGTGGGCTAGGGGCAGAGTTCTGGGACCGGCTCAGCAGAATGCCCCTCTTTACTGCTGAGCCCTCCCTTTTGCTGGACACCGGGAAACAAAATGGCCGGCCTGGCCACAGTAGAGGCAGAGATTTCCCCGGCGTCGTCGCTCTCGCTCCTCCGGTGTTAGGCTGGTCCGTCCCACCTGCATGGGCTCCGCCTCCATGTATGGGTTCAGGAGGTGGGACAGGAGGGCTGGGAACCGTCGTTGACGGAAAGATGGCGGTGATCCCCTCCCTCGTGGCGTTGTTCCCTCCTCCTTGCCTGAATCCGCCTGTCCAGCCTCGTGGTCAACTCGATGAGTCCGTCCAGGGAACTGGGGAGGTCGAACGAAACCAGCTCATCCTTCACGTACGGAGCCAGCCCGTTGAGGAAGGCGTCACATTGGGCGGCGGCGTTCCAATCACTGAGACGAGCCCGGGTCCTGAAGTCAATGGCGTAGTCAGCAACTGTCCGATCCCCCTGCCTCTGGCTCATGAGACCCCCTGTAGCATCAGGCCCCAGGGAAACGGGACCAAAAACCTTGCGCAGCTCCTCTGAGAAAGCCTGGAAAGAGGCGCAGGCTGGTGTGCCTCTCTCCCACTCTGCCGTTCCCCACAGACGTGCTCTTCCAGTGAGGTGGTTGATGGCGAAGGCGATTCTAGCCCCCTCTGTGGCGAAGGTATGAGGTTGCAGGGCGAACAGAATGGAACAGTTTGTCAGGAAAGGGTTACAGCCCTCAGGGTCCCCTGCGTAGCGTTCTGGCGCCCCCACCCGGGGCTCGGGTGCAGTACTGGAGGGCGGCCCCGGGGTCGGAGCAGGAGGGGCTGGAGCCGCAGCAGGAACGGCGTGTGGTGTCATGGCGGCCGCCATCTGTTGCACCTGGACGGCTAGCGAGGTTAGCGCTCGTTCCAGAGCAGACGCCGACTGACGAGCCTCCGCCGCGTTAGAGGCTAACTGAGCCTCATGCTGCTGGAGCATGCCCTCCACCCGGGCTAGGCGAGACTGAGGTGAAGCAGGTCTGCTGGGTCCATTTCTGGCCAGATTGTACTGAAACGGGCGTGTTGGTGAACCCAAATGCAGTACCAGGCTCGCAGGGATAGTTGGTAATGACTTTTATTAGCACCACAGCAAACAGGGAATGCAGCAGGCAGAATAAACACAGGATAAAGTTCGTTCTTCGGGCAAGTTGCCCTAACACAGTCTCTGAAGCACAGATAAGGGGAAGAGAAGCGGCTGGGCTCAGTCACGGAACCGAGGAAGCTCCAGAGCCCCGGTTCCACACAGTTCAAAACTCTTTCACAGAGAGGAGAAGAGATGTAGCTTACGGCAGCCGAAGGTGGCGAGGCAGGCGCTCCGTGGGCTGAAACGCCCGGCTGATCGAGCTGAGAAGCCGACGAGGAGTGAGCTGAGGCGAGGTCGGGAGCCGGTGTGGGGGTCGTAGCCAGAAGAGCCGTCAGCGAAGGCAGAAGCACCGTTGAGGAGCAGGCAGGAGAGTTGACGAGGCCGGGCGGAGGAGTCGAGACCAGACGAGCAGGCAGAAACCAGAGACGCTGAAGCAAAGCACGAGGTCGGGGACAGAAGGCAGGTGAGTTTGCCGGGAGGCAGACGAGGAGAGCAGGTCGGGGACAGGCTGAGTTGGCACCGGGAGATCAGGCAGGAGAAGAACGCTGGAGAGTCTCGCATAATGCAGAAGAACAATCTGGCAGTGAGTGAAGGTGCTGGAGTGGCTTATATGCAGGCCTGATTGCAATGAGCTGCAGCTGTGAGGCAGGTGAGCAGAGTGGCCTGATGAAGTGGGCGTGGCTGGCAGGTAGAGTGGAGTAGAGGGAGGGAGAGTGGAAAACTACTGCAGCAGTGTTGCAGGAGAGGACTGAGAGACAGGGATTGTGACAAGAGCAGTACAGAGACGCTGTCACAGAAACACCGGAAATGACACAACTCGCTTACCGCAATACGTCAGCAATCTTCCATATTAGCATATTACCAGTTACCGTCATTATAATATTATAATATTAGTAGGCCTTATAAAATAGAAGAGGGTCATGTTGTTTCATAGCGGCTAATTAAAGCACAGAGTTTTAATTACAGTTCATTAACTTACAAATCCAGTAGTGGGCGATATTGTATAGTCTGATGAAGGCTCTCCTCTGGAGTGCAGATCTGACCGATTCACGCATTCACATGCAGTGGTTACAACTTTGTATTAAAATCCCCTGCTTATGTAAATAACAGTGTGATGATATTAAACAATTAAATCGTCTAGACCTTTTCAAATAAAGAGATACCGGCAACTGTGGACACAGGGACGACCAGACACAGGATCAAAGTCTGATAACTTATGAGACAGGGATGAATATTTGAGAGCCAGTCATATGAAACACATTAGGCAAATGCTGAGGTTAGCACAACAAAAGCAAATTGGCTTGCCAGTCAGTCACTATGACAAGTGCAAATTAATACACCAGAGCTGGTCGACCCACCTGCTGGTTTCCAGTGTGCTGATCACTTACAACAGCACCCAACACTGAAATATAAGTAAACATTTTAAGGAATTATACTGCAGTAATACTGCGTGCCTCGTGTCAGGAGTGCTGCAGGATGAGGACCATTAATGTTACAGTTCAGGAGTGGCAATAACAATGATGTTAAAGGTCCAGGGGTGCATTGTGGTGCAGGGGCGCTCACAGCATGATGCACAAAAATGGTGGGAATTAAATCTGCTCTAAGCTTTGTCTTGCCCTTTTTGGTCTTGGCAAACTGGTCTGCACCAAAATGTGCCTGCAGTGACTTCCCACACACAACTCACTTTTGTCTACCCACAGACATATCCCATTGTGGTTGAATGCAAACAGTATTCGGGAACACTTTATACATGAGACAACTTCAAACAAATGCAATTAAAACTGATGCCACTTGTCATACTTGTGCCTTATCTCACAAGGCAATGTCAGACCCAGGCATATATACGTGTGCCTAACCATATCTCCTCTTTCTTTTTTTTCTCTTTCAGCACAAGAACAACAGGGGGATGCAATGGAGCCTGAACTCACCCCGCAATGAAACAACCCCTTACCCTCAACTCCCTGGGTTTTGCAAGCCTTTCTCTGTTCCTTATTTTTAATAAACCAAACACTGAGCTTCCCAATAGTTTGGTCTTTGTTTGTGGAAATGTGCTAATGCAGTATTTGAGAATGATAACCTTACATATTTTTGTTGTTGTAGTCTGTAGTGAGTCTCAGGTTACTCCTGCTGACTTAGGCCCAAAAAAAAATTCTCATCTCTGTGTCAATAAAGAAATTGTGCATGTGTACCTCTCTCTCTAAACAACTGGAACATCCCCACACAGCACCATGGTGGAGACTGTACGAGAGGACAACACAGAAGGAAGGGCACAGACAAACTGCTTGACATCCAAGTCATGTTTCTGAGTTTATTAAAATTAATTTGTTATAGTAAATAAGTACATAGTAAAAAGACAAAGATACATAAAATATATATGTCTATAAACTGCTGCTGCTGCTGCTACTGCTGCTAGCCCAGTGACCCACTGTGCTGTCACTTGACAGTCATTGGTAGTCACCCGTCAGTCTCCTTCTGTCCCACTGAAAGTAATTAAGATAACATTAGTTATAAATCATTACAACCATTACATTATCAATAAATGTTAGGATGTGATTACTCTTGACAACCATACAAGACTAAGGACAGAATTGAAAACATCATTTAAAGCAATAAAAGGAACATGCTGTTTCACCAAGGTAAGGAAAGACTGACATATTTAAACAGGGCAGACAATAATATACTGTGTAATAATACATTTCTATCATATAATTATGCTATGTCATTAATATACTGGCCTGTATACATATATAAATACATATCCTTATCCACATCCCTTATATTTAAACTGTGCACTGTGTACATACTGTGTAATATTCCTGTGTGCAATATTTTGCCACTTCCTGTGGGATATCAATACATTCCTATATTTTTACAGTAAGAATACTACACATCATGTGTATTACACTCATTCTGTGCAGCTATTAATCATGAGCATACAGTATCTGTTTCGGTGAAAGGTGTATATGGATTTTCTATTATTTTCATTATGTCTAATTTGTATTTAAAAAATATTTTATCCTTTTTCTATTGCCTCTGCTCTGAGCTGCTGTAACGTGAATTTCCAAGGTTGGTATTAATAGAGTCTTACCTAACTGTAGTAAACTAACACTAATCCTCAAATATTAGCACATTTTACTTTAAAAAACAACATAAAGATGTAACTGTTTATGGCGTGCTACACGTATATTATAAATAAATGTAGTTATTGACAGCTACTTACCAAAAATCGGAGTTCTGTCTTTCAGTATTATGTATTTAAACGGCCCGCCAGTAACTTCCGGGAACTATCCGAGGTCTACATGAGTCACGTGACGCACAAGCATTTTGGACTTCCGTTGTCGCGACTCTGTTATATTCTACGGCACTGGTTGATGGTTGATACATGCATGTCTATGGTTGATACAGCCGTCTAAATACCGCCTACTTTGAGTTGACTTATTTTATTGGTCTTGGCTTTTAGTTTTTGCATAAAGTAAACCGCGTTGATTGGTCCAATCAAATGTCAGTCGCGTTGGCAAGGCAGTTAATATCCCGCCTACTCTTCCTTTATTGGCTAAGAGAGAGACATTGGCATTGGGTTGACGCTGGGGATTGGTTAGAAAGACGTCCGTCACGAATCAATTTTTTTTCCCTCAGAAAAAAAAGCAAACAAAAAAAAAAAAAACAGTCGAACAGGCAGAGACGGCAAGGTATATCTCAGCTATTGTCACTGAAATATAATGTTTTTATCAACGAAGCCGACACTATCCGTTCTGTGGATTTAACGTGACACCTACAAGCATTATAATCGTGAGTAAAATAACTATTTCTGTTTGTCTTTAACATGCGGTCAATCACATACAGTGGAATTTTGGGTAGCTGTCTTTCAAGTGTATTGTTGTCAGAGAAATTAGCTCATTTAACGTTAGTGCTTGATCAGTTAATGAACACACCGGGACATCACGGCCACTGTACTGCGGTGTTAAATTGAAGATAAAGTCTTTGTATCGTGGGTATTACCACAGTGTGTGATTTATTTACAGGCTGTTGTGAAACAAGTAGTAAAGTTGAGGTGCTTTGGTATGTCTATCAGCAACACTGAAGTTGGTAACGTTAACGTTATACATTAGCAAGGATAGATCAACATTGTTTACTGTATGTAGTTAAAGCTACATTTGGTTATTTTCTATTTGATAAAATGGACAGGTGTATTTAAAAGCTCATCGTCATGTTTATTAATCGACACCGTGGTTAGTTAACAGTTACACCGAAGTGTTAACTGGAGCGAGACACTAACTTGCTTCCATTCCATTCTCCCAGTCATGCCAGTGACTGGGAGAATGGAATGGAAGTTATTCAGATATTAGCTTGCAAGCTAACCACTGCTAGCTAATTTCCAATCGCCGGGAGATATTTAACAATTTCGGCCAACTTCTAATTAAGCTTAAATCTATTTATTGTAAAATGTAGACTTCTTACTGTGCGTAAATGTAAATGTGCGTATTAGTAAATTGTAACGATAGTGTGTTCTCGCCCATTTCATGCACGGTGTCCTGTCAGTCAGAGCAGGTTACCTTGTATTTTTTCCCCGTTTCTTTACCTTCTTTTATTAGCATTTTCGTAGCTTCGTGACGCTATTCTGTGATTATTTGCCAGTGCTGGTTAATTCTTTAATCTTTGAGTGTACATGTATATAAACCATTTGAAGGTCCAGGGTGTAGGATTTACGGGTATATATTGGCAGAAATGGAATCTAACATAATGAGGATGTTTTATTTAGTGTATAATCACCTGAAAATACGATTTGTTGTGTTTTCGGTTCTTAGAATGAGCCCTTTATGGGCCAGTGATGTTTCCAAAGCCTTTAATGAAATAGGGATGCACGATGTTGGATTTTTGTTGCTGATATGCCGATATATAACAACTTATTTAGCCTATAACTGATACCAATACAGATATATCCACTTTTGCCCCACCTAATTTTAGTGGTCATAAAGTCTCCTCTGTAGTGGAATTAACATCAGTGTTTCCCACAGGATTTTTGGAGACTATTTTGGACATATTTGATTTAAAGGCATCAATCTGGTGAATTCAGAGAGCCAAGTTATGATGGCAGAATATGCCTGGATTTCAACATGTTTGTGCTTTTTATGTGTGATAAATGTTCTTTTTTTTACTGATAAAAACACTAGTGGTATGTTATGGTGAATGGTTACACTTAAAATATGGCTAAGGATTAGTGGTTAAACATTTCAGTAATCAAAAGAAAAATGACTTGCGTACTGGTCTGCCTCTGGAGGGCTATTTTATTATTTTAAATCATGTGCAGACAAAATATTCTTTTAAAACTCTCTCACACACTCACAAACAGAGTTACAGATAGACAAAACAATACAAAATACACACTACGAAAAGAAAACAAAAGGTAAGACTCAAATTAATTACACACAAACAGACACAAATTACTGCTTCTTTGGGCATTTTTTTTAATTTTAATTTTATTTTTAAAGCATTACTGCTTTCCTCCTTCCCTCTCTCCCTCCCTCACAATTTGCAAGTACGGCACCCTGAATCAGAGCATTTAATTTTACGCGGCTTCAAGAAGATTTCAAAAGCCCTCTGGTAGTTGAATGCCTCAGGGACAGGCCCATTTATGGCAACCCACTGGATCCGTCGCGTGTGCGATGTGGCTGAGGCGCAGGTGCCGGAGCTAATCGCAGCCATTAAAGTCAATGTACGCTGCTCCACCAGAAACGCTGCACCGTGTCCTAGCCGCGGCCTAGAAGCGTCTTGGCACTCTGCTCCACTAAAAATACGCGCTGGGTCTGTTTTTGACTGACGCCGCACGATGGCGCATCAATTTGCACAGACCAAATAATTCAAACAGGAAGTCACGTGCAGAAAAGATGAGAGTATCCGGTCAATTTCAAAATAAAACACTCATGAAAACTCCGAATAATATTTCACATCACTACATCTATCAATATGACGTCAAAGTTGGTGGCCCCAGGCCTGAAGTCAAACACTAAGTGGGGCTCAGAGGAGATTTCTGCAGATTATCGCGTGACTTTATGATCTCTCGATCCGCCAATTCCAGCCGCTTGCATGCACGCTGCTATAGTTCCAGTGGACATTGACACCTGGCACGGGATGGCAGAGAATTCTCAGTAGGCGCTCCAGCTGGTGCACTACAGAGGGATGTTCATTTACCGGAGGCATTTCATATCTGGCCGATTTTTGGAGACTATGGCGGGCCGCCATAGTCTCGTCAATGTATGGGAAACACTGAACATGATATAACGCATGTATACTCTTGTCATGATGGCCCACCAGTAGGGTTGGGTTGGTTTTCGGTAATACCAATTCTTGGACTGGGATTTTTTGTTTTTGAGACCGTCCGGACCGCATATGTCATTTTACAGCCTGTGTCTGCCTCTTCGCCAAGCACACAGCGAGCAGGAGAGAGAGGGGGGTGGGGGTGGGGCAGGGACTGAGCTAGGGGGTGCGAGTGCGCATGCGCCGAGGCCTCTACTTTAGCCTGGAGTTTGTTTATCAGTGACAGGGAGTCGATAATGGCAGACAATTTAGTCTCGAATAAATCAAAGAATGTGCCAATATGGTAAAACTTAGGCTTTGAGCCAGACGAAGGAGGCAACCCCTGTTTGCACTAACTGAGTAAACTAAACCTGCAAATTTATTTGTAAGGAATAAAAGAAACAACGTGTTACTGTCACTCTGTTGTCCTATGGTTGTTTTTTATTTGAAATGAGTCAATTGTGCCCCCAAGTGACGAAAATCCGGTATTACTGACTTGATACGGTTTTTCACAAAAAGCTGACCGTTTTTTGTTTTTTTTTTCTCATACGACCCAACCCTAACGACCAGTAGATGGAGACATGAAATACAGTGCTTTTCAGTGTATGAAATATTCATTCATTGTGCAAAATAAGAAGTATGTCAGCTGATTCTAATAGTTAATTTTAAAGTCAATATTGGCCGATACCAATGACATGCTAATATTATCACGTGACATGCAATTTTGATGTCCAGCACACTTTATAAGTAAGCATAGAGAAAATGCTGATGAAATTTGAAGTTATGAATCTGTTAATTTCTGCTTATCAAATAAAAATTAGAATTTAGAATATTGAATGTCCCACAAAGTTTAAGAAATATTAGTATCAGCGCTGATCAGATCAGACAGATGGATGGAAGTAGCAGCTGTTGGTGAGTGAAAGCAAACTTAAAGGCGCTGTATGTAAGAATGTGGCCATAACGGTTACTGCACTCAAATTCAAAATACTGCCGCGAGTCGTGTCCGCCCCCCCTCCCCTACAGATTCGAGGTTGCTGGACAGCGGCACCCTGGAGACTGATTTGTTTGCCCAATGGACGGCTGCTGTGGCAGGGCCGCGTCGCCGCGTCTGTGCTCTTCGGTTTTCCAGCGAAGATCGAGCAAGTCCGGCTTCTCTGCTGCTAACGCTGCTGCCGGGATACAGCTGAGGAGGAGCCAGCTGCTAATGCTATGTACCGGGACACTGCTAATGCTGCTTGCTGTGCTGCTGTAGCTCAGTCGTAACTGTAACTGATGCTGAGACTCTACTGACTGTGTGACTGGTAGACGGCGGTGGGTGGCGCAACAGGCCAAAACACAAATTCAAAACATAAACGTTTTGATTTGCGGACCGTAATTTTTATTTTATTTTTTAAATGCAAATATTCTGGCTGTGCTATTGTTGTCGGTGAGATCAGTATGTTATATGAACTTTATTCCTTAGTCTCTGTGACATATTAGGAGGATTTTATGACTATTTGTTTTAGATTTCTTACATATAGCTCCTTTAAGAGCCAGCGCACTGAAGACTAAGTTTTACTTTCACTGTGCCTGGCATTCTGCTGTTCCATCGGTGCCCTTTGTCAGTGGAGCAAATAATAAGAGAACAGCAAATACATTCAAATTGCATCAATTACATTCAATTGGGTCCAGCCCCAAAAATACACAATCAAAAGGTGGCAGCAGATGTTTTCATTGTGGTGAGCCTCCAAAAATATATAAATGTGTGGAAAACTGATGGCTATGATCTTAAGTTGATCAAACACTGGGGGTGGTTGCATAAACATGTTAAATGTGTTGATTTTCCTTTTTAAGCAGTGCTTTAGTTGTGAATATTGCAAGAGGCTGTTATACCGATATCTCTGTTTTAGTGTTTTGTAAGGAATGATTGAGCTGTGATGGAGTAAGTGCTCTAGATGTGTAATACCTCTTCTTCTCTATGAACTCAATGCTAGTGGTTTGTTTTTGATCTGAAAATCCAGGTTGTGTCAGATTGGGGTAAATGTGTTTGAGGATGTCACAGTACTCACACAATGCATCCCCATGATGGTTCACTGAAATCTGCATTATGATTAGGGCTGGGGCGACGTGTTGACGTCATCGACTACGTTAATACGTCGACGCAAATAATTCGCGTCAATGCGTTGATTCAAACAAAAAAATGGCAGTGTGCAGCAGCAGTGCTGTGCTATTGTGTTATGGCTTATTCAAGTGCTGGAACGGCTCTGCTCGGGGTTTGGGCCGGGCTCGGTTATAATTGTCTCACTCGGGTCGGGAAAATGCAGCCCAACACGTGCTCTAGTGTGCTCACCTGTGTGTGTATGTGTGCGCACACACACTGGGGCCAAACTCCGCTGTGCTTGTTACAGAGAGCAGAGGAGAATTGTAAACGTGCAACCATGTAGAGACAGAAATGACATATTGATAAATAACATAAGACTATTAATAGGGGTGGGCGATATATATATTTTTAACGATAATATCGTCATTGTTGTTTTAACGATGTGCAAATTTACGTAATCGAGTATGCAAATGACTTCACAAAAACAACTGAAAACACACGCTGAAAGGTTGAAACCCCACACATTCACTGAACAAGAGTTACGTAACTTGCGTGCAGCAGCACGCCACAGTACGCCTAGGTGGTCACATGATCTCTCACTGGCACCTTCCCGTCAGGTTAGCCTGCTGCTAAACAAACATTAGCAAGACAACATAGCAACACCGCCCACGGATGCTCCAGCAGCTTCGGAAGACGTGGGTCAACTGTAGTGACAGGTCCCAGCTTGTCGGGCTAAAGTTCGCAGTACCGGAAGACCGTCTACGGAGCTACCTAGCCTAGCCACAGTTAGCTGAACGAAGCGGCAACATGGCACAGTTTCAAGTCTCCCCGCCGGAAAAGTTCACCTTCAAGGCTGAAGACTGGCCTAAATGGATTAAACGTTTCGACAGATTCCGCATTGCTTCTGGATTAGGGACCCAAGCAGAAGAGAATCGCAGGAATGTGATCTTTGAGAGAGCAAAGTTTAATCAGCGGCTTCAAGAAACGGGCGAGATGGCCGACAGTTTCATTACGGCGCTGCACTGCCTGGCGGAGCACTGTGGTTACGGGGCTCTACATGATGAGATGGTGAGGGACAGGCTTGTGGTGAGTCTGCGGGACAAACGCCTATCTGAACAGTTGCAAATGGACCCGGAATTGATGCTACAAAAGGCCGTCACCAGAGTCAAACAGAGAGAGCAGATAAAAAAGCAGCAAGAAATGTTAAGAACATTTTTCCATTAATATCATCCATGAGAAACAATTAATGAGCTACAACTCAGGCTGTTAAAAACACATATTTAAAAGAATATCGTCTAATTATCGTTATCTTCAAAATCCCCCAAAATATCGAGATATTATTTTTTGTCCATATCGCACACCCCTAGCTATTAAGTTTGTTTAATGAAAGGACAAGGTATAGACCAGGGCCCTATTTCAGAAAGCAGGATTAGTGAAAACTCTGAGTATGTTGAGCTTGAGATGAGGAGAACTCAAAGTTTTCCGTTTCACAAAGCCAGCTCAGTGAAACCCTGAATCAGTTACTATGGCAACTTACTCCCTGAAGCAAACCTGCGAGCAAGCAGGTTTGCTTCATCTAAGCCTGAGGCTGAGCGTGTTGCAGGTGGGAGAAACATGGCGTGTCCTTTTGTGAATGAAGTCGTGGACGTTGGGGCACAGTTCATTTAGAGGCTGTTGCGTAAGGAGAAGGTGATTAGACCCCGTTTGGATGTCCGCCCAGAGGAGTGACTATATGAAAGATATAATTTCACCTCACACTGTATCATTTATCTTAACGATCTGTTCCACACAGATATATCATATATTACACATCATGGATTTACACATCAGTGAGGCAAAGGTTTGTTGGGCCGTAAGAAAAGTGACTCTGGTTCTGAAAAGACTTTGGCCCGTTTTTGTGGTTTTCCCTGGGCATAAACCAGGATTGATTATCAAAGTATTTACAATGCAGCTGCGGTGGCTTAATGGATTAAGCGGATGCTTCGTAATTTGATGCACAGTCCTTGATGCAGCGGCTGCGGGTTCAAGCCCAGCCTGCAGCTTCCTGCACGTGTCGTTCCCCTTCTCCTCTTAACGTTATGCTGTTTTGCCATTAAAGGCAACAAAAGCCCAAGAAATAATCTTTAAAAAAAGAGGAATTCCACAGAACTGCAGGTTTGTCAGTGTTCCATCAGCTCCATCAGATTACAGCTGAATAAGAGGATTTAGCAAATTATATTAAAATATATGAGCACTGTTGTGATATAAAAATGTTTCTATATTTTCTGTATTTTAGACACACATTAACTCATCACATTACAAACGTCACTTCACATTACCTATTAACATGCTCTGCAGTCTGTTCTCATCACACCTCATGCTGTTTGTCTGCAGCTGCCGTATTAGATTTTTTTTCATGTCTTCATTTGCGGTCATTAAAATCTCTGATTCAGCTGGGATGAAACACGTGTCTTTCTGCTTCCTGCCACTGAAAATCTGCACTCAAGGGATGGGCATCTATTTTCGATTATCGATGATTGTTAAGGCTTTTGATTGATGACAAATAATTTTGATCGATAGTCGTAGTGTTTCCCCTACAATGCCTGGCATAGGTCCGGCGAGTCACCGTGCCAATGAGACCCTTCCGCCCGGCGAGCACGGCGGCTCGACGGGCCTACGAGACCCCCGCCGGACCTATGCCAGGCAAAAAATCAGAAACAGACGGAGGCTCTCATCGCTCTCCAAAGCCTCGGCGGCTTCCCTTGAGGCCTCTGAAAACACTACGCCATTGAAAGACGGAGGTTTTGCTGAAAACTGAAGCCTGTAACTCTGGCTGGCAACGGTTGTAAACACCCAGGGGTGAACTGCGCATGCGTGCCATTCTTCCTCTTTGGCCTGGGGGGTTGAAGCTCAAAACTGGGGCAGCTGCGCTCTCTTGCGGCGACAGTCTGCACTGCACTCTTTTGTTTTCTCTCTTTTGAAATACTCTCTTATCAATTAATCGATAATTAATCGTTAATTTTTTTGATGATTGAATAATGAATTTTGATCGTTTGCCCATCCATACTGCACTCAGTTGATGATGGCCTGTGGTGCTCGCCATGAAGGCGCGTTCCTCAGGCTGAACATACTCAGAGTTGATTGAATGATTCTGATCAGCTGTTCTGGAACTGAAAACTCAGAGTTTCCCAGCTCAGGCTCAGTCAACTGAGAGATCGGGATTAGGCTCAGAGTTTGTTCAGCCTGCTTTCTGAAATAGGACCCTGTTCTATAGGAAAGGTAACCTTAAATGACTTCTATTGTGATCTGGTGGGGGAGTGCCCCCCTTATATAATGGTAGGGGAAACACTGATGTTTCAATAAATGTTAATGTTAATCAGAAATGTTTTGGTATTCATATTATTTAAATTGCCTCATTAATAGGGGTGCAACGGATAAAAAAACTCATGGTTCAGATCGTATCACGGTTTTGAGTCACTGATTGGATAATTTTTTTCGGATCAGAAAAAAAAAAGACGACAAATATAACTTTGTCCTCCATTTATTTTGTAAAACACTTTTGCCCATTAAATTAAAACAGCATTCAACTAAAGATGTCCATCCAATGTTTAATTACAATTTTAAATTATATAAAAACAACTTTAAGTGCAATAAGGCATGATATCTTCTTCCTTTAATGTGGACAGTGAATTAAAAATAGACTTGTACCGATTAATCGGCAATGCTCGGAACCGGGCCGGTTTTCACGTGATCGGCCATGACCTGCGACCGGCCGGTCAGTCTAAAATATGCAGATTTAAAACTCCGGTCAAATTCCCAGCGCGCCGCATGATTGACATTGTGTAACATCAGCAGCGCACACACATACACACACGCACACACACATGTGCAGCTCATGGCTTGGACGATGTGAGGAAGTGAAACATGGGCGGCTTCTCACCTTAATCATTCACGCACACCAGGGTCCAAAACTAACACTCGCCACTCGCCAATTATGGGTAGATTTTGTCTCTGGCTGGTAAATTTTTAAGACCACTCACCACTCTGGCGAGTTATTTTTTTTACCAGAGAAAAATGCATTTTTTGTTACTGGAGAACGATGCTGGTATCGGCTGGTTTCCTGGCAGAGTAATGTGTATTTCAGGCAGAGACGATCTTTGGTCACGTAAGTGCATCAGTCATGACGTAAACACAGCGTGCCAAGGTGGATAGCTGTTGTTACGCTCGTTGGCGAGGCGCAGCTGTGAGGCTAGCGGAGCGTTAGCTGCAGCATGACCGGAGGGAAGCACAGCCAGTTAGCCTCCGCTAGCTTCCCAGCTAGCCCTGGCTCTCCGTTTGGATCCAACCAGAGCACCGAGCCCCGAGGTTTGTTATTCAGGTTAAAGTTGGAAGAAGCAGCAGGTTTGTTGGGCAGCTGAGTGAAGCTGAGTGAAGTGGAGCCTGCAGAGGAAACACTGGGACCGTCTGGATGTAATAGTCCGTGGAGGTGCTGTGGTGCTCAGCTGCACAGATAGGAAACCCCTCGGCTGACAGGATGTACCACTCTCTCACTCCACTACTTTGCTAATAGGCTCATTCAAGATGAGCTGCGCCTCGCCTGGAAAGTAGACGAGAGCAGGCAGCCGCAGTGGGGGGCGGTGACAAAAAGCCGCGGTGAAGTCAGACAGTTTCCTGACAGTTTCCAGCAGCCTTCAGTCTGTACAGGAAGTCACAGTCACACTTAGATCCAGTCTGGAATGATGTCAGTTTTTTAAAAAAGTGATCAGACCCATATATCAGTTTGTTCTCAGTCTCCAGTTGTTTTAATTATAATAGATTAATTTATTAAAATGCTTTGCAGGTGATCTGTAGTTTATGTTCATGGTTTATCCTCCATTTTACATGAATTCCCCTGTAAATCAGCATCATATCAGTTTGTCCTGTCCCCTCAACTATACAGGCTAAATAAACTGTGCTTGACTATAAGGTTCATATTTTCAGAGGAAAAAAATACAAGACAACAGCTTTCATTAAGGCTCAGTCAGATACAGTCAGGGCTTCACATCTGTAGGCTACAGATGTTATTTTAAGAATCCTCACATCCCACTGACCACAAGTCTGTGTTGCTAAATACTTCAATAATTAAAAAAGTCCAATATTAATATACAGTAGACTCTGTATAGTTTATGATGAATGTAGAGCTATTTAGTCTCTGATGACTTAACTTCACCATCAGTCACACAACATGTTTTCTGTTACAGAATAAACCTTCAAATCAGACAAATACAATCTTAATCTCTAAAATTCAACAAAAATGAAAAGTTTATCTAACACGTCATCTTGTTGAGTCGACATCTAAACCAATCAGCTGTTAGATCAGGTGAGAGCCAGGCGGTGCAGTCGGTGGAGAGCAACTGCAGCACCTGGCTCTAAAAACTGCGGCCGCCTCGCTCTCGCGGTTTTATCACCGTCCACGTTTGTAATACGTCAGAGCAAGTCGGGATGAAGTCGGACGCAAAACTAACCAGCATGCATTGTGTGCCGATCGCCGGTGATCGAATCTGTGCAGGCCTGGCTCATCTCAAACGAACCTATTGTTAAAGTACCTCCATGGTCTGAACCCCCATAGAAGAAGAAGTAAGAAAAAGTATCGTGGCGATGCTGGCCAGGTATTGTGGAGCCTCCCGCAAAAAAACAAAAAACTAAAGCAAAAGAACCTGCTGAGGCAGGTTCTTTTGCTGAGGCAGACCGACCGACAACCAAGAGACGGAGGTTAATGTTGCTGCTGCTGCTCCCGCTGCTGCCACCCCCCAGTCTCATCCACCGGCAGCATTAAGTGACTTAACTTTTTTTCCTTTAAATTATTAATTATTTGGTTGGCTGGTAAAATATCTGCCTGGCTGGTAAAAAAAAGGAGAAAGTTGTTAATTGTCCGTGTTAAACTGAACTGCAGAGCTCTCACTGCTGCACTGTGCCGCTTGAAACTGACGAGGCGTGTGTCGGCGTGCCGAAGATGTGCATATGAAGACCTGTGTGAATTTTCCACAGGAGATATTTTTACTTTTTTGTCTTGTAAAGAAATTACCCACAAATGCTTTACATCAAGAATTGTTATTTTATTTATCTTTGTTTTTATTTATGTATGCCTTTTTTACTTATTTATTTTAATACTGTACCTGAAGTTATATTTGGGCAAAAAGGAAAATGTTTCTTAACCTGTGTCACTGTTTTTATTTGTTTGTTTGAGATGATTATTGAAAAGTTGGTTGTATCTTTGTTAAAATGTTCTAATAAAGCAAAGATAGAAAATATTGCAATATCTTGTGTGCTGTAAAGTGGTTTGAAAAAAATGAAATCTGAATCGGCCAAAATCGGAATCGGCCATCCAGACACTCTGCAAATCAGAAATCAGCATTGGCCCAAAAAATTGTAATCGGTGCAAGTCTAATTAAAAACAGCTTGAAGTGCAATAGAAGGCATGATATCTTCTTCCTTTAAACATGGAGAGTGAATTAAAAACTAGCCTATGTCCACATCATTGAAAAAGAAGAAAAGAAAGAAAGCAAAGCATACCTGAGCTTATAATTTCAAATTCTTTTTCAAAAAGATAAGGATGTCTACATTGTCTGTGGAGAGTGTAGACCTCTTTGCAGTCACTATGTCCCCTGTTGTCGAGAACACCCTCTCGCGAGCAGGGCCGTCGCAACCGGACAGGCAAACTAGGCAATTGCCTAGGGCCCTGAGCTGGAAGGGGGCCCCCAGAGACTCCTGACATTGGTCCATATCAATGACAATATGATGGAATCCCTATAGACACTGCAACAACGACAACACATTGGAATCCCCCCTAATGGGGCCCCCTACTAGCTGCTGCTTGCAAGTGGCTAGAGGGGGCCTCCCAGAGACTGCTGACATTTGGTCCGTAATCAACGACACAACTTGAAACCCCCTTAGATACTGCAACGACGACACGTTAGGAGACCTCCCTAATGGGGCCCCCTACTAGCTGACACAATGTGAAAGAGAAAGAGAGACAGAAAGAGAGACAGAGAGAGAGAGAGACAGAGAGAGAGATGCAGGACAGACAGTAATGACAGTAGCTTACAACATTAATGAAAGTAATAATATTATAATTATAATTGTGGCTATTGTGGTACAATATGTTGAAAGTATGTATTAATATCTGATAGTATACATATGTGACAATAATCATATATGTATAATAACAGTGGAAGTATGACTAATGATAGCAGCAGCAGGAGGCATCTGGCAGGACCATGGCAGCAGCACAACCACACATGTCACACTATCCAGGCACCGCTGTGATATGAAGCACCACAGTTCCTTGAGAACTGCAGTATCAATTTTGCATAACAATGTCACTTCATAAACTGATCAGTTAACAGTCACTTTATTTGGGTTCAACCTGAGAACTAATTGATTTGATGTGATTTATTTACCTTCTGTAACAACATCAACACTTAGGTTAAACAGATAGGCTTCAATTTGCATTCTGTAAGACAACAGGAGTGCAGCAGAGGCACAAGGAGAAATAACTGGCATACGCCAGAGGGCACTGAGAGCCAGAAAAAATGGCATATGCTACATACGTGTATATACAATCTGCTGATAATAGGCCTACATGCGGCTTTAAGGCTACTTGTAGTGGAGTATTTTCACACTGTGCTATCAGTAATTTGACTTAATGAGTGAAAGTGCAAATGCACTATTGTTTGTTTCAACACTCCACACTGTCACAGGCATTGCACCTTACCTTACCGCTTCATGTCTTCTGAGTGTCGGATGCGGGGGGGTCCTCCAAGGTGCCTCTTCCCTGGGGCCCCCAGAGTGTCTTAAAACAGCCCTGCTCGCGAGGCACTGAAGTGCCAGGCACAGCGAGATAGCATCTTGCTATCATGGCAATGCGAGGGTATTTACGCTCATTGCTTTTCCACCATGTCAGTGGATCACCATCTACTGGAATGCTGCTTGCTGCCTGGTAGGATGCCACCTCCTCTTTGATGGTGTCAGCAGAAGTCTTGCTGCAAAGGTCTCTCCAAAAAGCTCTGCCATGGCCGACTTCTTTTATGGAGGAGATGTGTCCAAGTTTGCTCCTGTTGGCTCTGCAGCTTGACCCTGCAGAAAAAAATACTTGATTAATTAAACCAATTATTTATTTTCATATTTCATAGGCATGAAAAATGTGGCAATAAGATTTAATAAAAGCCATTATTATTCAAAATAAAAATATGTAAAATATAGCATTTTTAAAAAGGATTTTTTTTTTCTTTATCTCTTCAACGCCCAGACTGCTCACAATCTCAGTGGTGAGATCACTGTATGTCCTCTGGCGTAGGGCAGGGTCTAGGTGAGACAGGGACTTGAACCTTGGATCCAGTGCAGTAGATCTGTGAAGGTAGTCCTGTAGAGTAGGGGGTGAAGTGTATCTGGGCTTCAGGTCCTCTCTAATGGCAGTCTTGACATCTCTTGTGATGGTGCTGTCTTCCTCACTTGGGGCTATGGATTGTAGAATCCTTGTTTTCAGAGGCAGGATCATGGACACAGATGGTGCAGTTTCAGTGTTCAACACAGTTGTAACTGTTTTGAGGATTTTGAGCACCTGGAGGACCTCCTCTGCCACTTTCACATCATCATCATCAGACAAGGTGATGATGTCTCTGACATTTTTCTTCAGGGTCTTGTCTGTCAGTGCAGAGTATATAACTGCCTGCTGCTCAAGATAACAATCCAACATATCATAAGTTGTAGCGGTTTGACACATGAAACAAATAGTTTTCTTTTACTCAGTCAAACCCCACAAAGGAACCATAAAACCCATAAAACAGGTCCCTTAACACCACAATTAGATTGATTTTACCTGGTTTCTGTAGAGCAAAAGAATTATACTCAATTTTCAAAAATACAAATACAACAGTAATCAGTTTCAGGAAAGTATATATTTTTTTCACGAAAGAAAAGATCCTTTCCGTTCCGTTCAGTCAGTTCAGTCCAAGTCAAACAAAAAACTCCACTCCAGGATTTCCAAATAACACATCACAGTTCAATTCAGTTCAATCCACACAGTTTGTCAAACAAAAGAAAACTCCACCCCAGGTTTTCCCGTAAACAAGGAAGTAAAGAAAAATCCACTGTTTGCTCTGATTCAGTTCAGTTCCCAAACACATGATAAGTAACCAACTCACGGGACCGTGGGTGAATGCCATAACGCTCCGGTGTTGTTTCGGGTGTGGAGGCTCCATAGGATCCCTTGATATATCCATGGCGGGGACTTCCAAGGTGAGGCTGATGACCAGATGGATGATATTCCACAGGGAAACGTACCTATTTCGCGGACTTTGAACGGTGTAAAATGCTGTGGTAGGCTTAAAACGCAGAGGACTTCTGGCTCATTTCTCACTCGCTGGCGTCTCCTGCCATACTGCCAGGAGCGGCATAATGTAGGGGCCGGTCTACCTGGGCTCAGCTGATCGGAGCCATCCCACTGGCCGATAGCACTGCGCTGAATTGATTTGGTTTTTAGCATTATCTGCTGTGACTGGGATATTAATATTTGGCCTCTCTATCTTCCACTTTGCCACTGCTTCTGTCAGTACCTGCGGCAGATTTGTGCCTGTGTGACTCTCATAGAGGGGGCATGTCTGCAGCACAGGGCTTCTCATCTCTCACTCCTCTGTGATGTAGTGAGCAGTCATAGTTACATAGCTTTCCGTTGCCCTGGACTCAGCTGCCGGACACTCTCCGGACAGCTGCAGCCCACTCACTCACTCACTCACAAGTTATCCAGTAAGACTGAGAGACACAGTGCTGCTTAATCTGTTGGTCTGTATGTTGCACGTGCTATGCCAAATCAGTCTATGAGATGAACTGTATGACCGCGGTAGCAAACGTATGATAATGTGGGCCTTTTTCACCCTAACTTTTGGCTGCGCTGATTTCCGTTCCCAGTTAAGACACGCCATGTCATGCTGAGCTGCACCAGAGATGGATCTTCTCCAGTGCAGATCCAAAGGCCGGGCTGCCGACCCTCAAGAAGGTAGTGGTGACGTTCTCCCCCTCAAACAAGCTTATGGGTTGTGACACTGAACTCACCTCTGCCTGCAGGAGACCAGAGAGAAAAGTGTTTTTTGAAGTCTCTGTGTGTTCAGCTCTCAGTACTCAGTTTCTCTTCAGTGTCCTGTTTTTACTTTACCTAGATATCTGCGAGCGGCACGGTGGTCTGCGGGCGGCGCGGTGGTGTGGTGGTTAGCACTCTCACCTCACAGCAAGAGGGTTGCCGGTTCGATCCCGGGCGTGGGAGCCCTTCTGTGCGGAGTTTGCATGTTCTCCCCGTGTCAGCGTGGGTTCTCTCCGGGCACTCCGGCTTCCTCCCACAGTCCAAAGACATGCAGACTGGGGACTAGGTTAATTGATAACTCTAAATTGTCCGTAGGTGTGAATGTGAGCGTGAATGGTTGTTTGTCTCTATGTGTCAGCCCTGCGATAGTCTGACGACCTGTCCAGGGTGTACCCTGCCTCTCACCCGCTGTCAGCTGGGATAGGCTCCAGCCCCCCGCGACCCTCAAGAGGATGAAGCGGTTAGAAGATGAATGAATGAATGAATAGATATCTGCTTTATTTTACAGTTCCATGTTCCATGTCCACCATATCAGAAGGTGTGGGAAGTTTCTGCTCGAAAACTCAATATTTCCTTATTTTGGTGCTTCACAATAAAAGTTTATAAATTACATAATAATGGAGGACTTTAATTAGAGATGTACGGATACCACTTTTTCCTTCTCCAGGGCTGTACAGTGTGACATATATGTCGCACATGCGATGGAAAAAAATGTTTGTGCGATGAATTTATTTGCCTAGTAGTACGTGTGCAACAGACTGCTTGTGAGCCGCTTGTGTGTGTGTGTGGTCTGCAGTGATGGGAATAACAGCGTTAAAAATAAACGGCGTTACTAATGGCGCTACTTATTCAGTAACGACTAATCAAAAAAGTTGCTGTTTCCCCCAGGGGTCGCGTTAACCGGGTATTCTCAGTCACTGACCGTTTTTTTTACAACAATGACCGGAAAATCTGAAGGCCGTCAGTCATTTTGACTGGTTGCAATTACCACCCCTGCCCACTTGGCGGCAGAGTGCACAGTCAGTGGTTTAAGTGGCTGCAGAGAAAAAGTCATTCATCTGCTTCATGTAGCGTTGTTGACATAACAGCCTGGAAAACACCGGACGTGGAACCGAAGTGCAGCGCCCAGCAGCGGAGGCAGTTTTCAGTCAGCGCCCATGTTAACCTATCTGACTGTCCGCACAGGCCGCTGAGCAGAGCGGAGCGGACCGTACCAAACAGGAAGTTGGACACAGAAAAGACGAGAGAATCCGGCCAATTTTCAAAATAAAATAGCAGCACGCACTGTGGAACGTGAGGAGAAAATACCGTGTTTATAATTCAAAATAACACAACAGTGCATAACCAAACACATTTTTCAATACCCTAATCACTTCATTACAATTTTAATTTTGTGCCACCGAGCCTACAGGCATAACTACATAACGCTCTGGACACACCGGATGTGTTAGTGCTGTCCGGTGTGTCCAGAATGGCATGGGTGTGTGGATGTCTGTTCATCTTTTCGTTCATGTCCTTATTAATGCACACTTTATAACTTGCTTGTTGGATTTATTAAAAACGAACGAATGAAAACTAAATGTCTTTGAATATCTTTATTATCATTTAAAAACGAAAATTAAAATGACCGGTAAAAATAGATTATGACCGGATTTTTATGACCCTGTCGGTCAAAATGACCGCTGATGAAAAAGTCTAGCGCAACGTCTGGTCTCCCCCGTTATAACACCGTTACTGTTACTCACAATAAAATGCGCCGTTACTCGGCTTTACTTGAGTTCACTGAAGCGGCTTTCACCCAAGCAAGCTCCTTCTCAGCAGAGCTCTAAAGTTTTTTTTCTTTGGTGATGGCAGGTGAGGGGGAAGGGAGGGAGAGACAACCGCATAATTGATGATGATTGGCTTAGGGAGAGTAAATTTCATCATAAACCAATCAGAGGCAGAGTAGGGCGGGTATTCACAAGCACACAAGCAGGGTTGTCAGGTCCGCTTATAGACCCGTTCACGGTTTGTACACAATGATGACGTAGTACGTATGCGCGCGCATTTTGGCAACGGAAGTATGGCGGAGATCGACAGTTTGTCAAGCTATGCAAGGGGATTATCAACAAAAGATCGCGAATGTTACCTCAACAAGTTGACTTTGACAAATGGTGTCCGACTTCCAGATCCGTGTGCTATTAATGAGTGGGTTGAAGACGTTAGCAAGTGGCCGAATATACAGTGGCCAGACATATATATACGTATTTAATTGAGAAACCGAGCGTGTACACCAGAGAGAAATTACGAGCCTATAAATCGCTGGATGCTTATGAGTATGTTGTCTGTGGTCATGTACAGAACGTCAAATACCATGACATAGACTCAGAGTTTTGTGTGTTGAAATCAGAAATTCTCCCTAGTCAAAGACAAGGACACAAGACAACGATGTATGAGGCTTGGGTTATAATCAACCAACGAGAAAACTACGTCCTCACAGCGAATTGCACCTGTATGGCAGGGTAAGTAACCTATTATTTGGTGTTGTGGGCTTGTAGCTAACATAGTTCAGAGCTCTATGATATAGTGGTTATGCAAACATGAATTATGCTTCTGTTTTACTGTCCTTTCAGGTTATCATTATGGATCAGCCAGTATGTTTATTATGTTTTTGTGAAATTTCAGGCTTGGGTCATGCTGCAGCCATGCAGCTGCAATATTATTCAAAGTTGAGCTCTATGTTAGGATGGGAAGGACAGAGAAAGCAGCAGTTACTTCTGGAGTGTGCATGTGGAAAGACATCAGCAGGAAAGAAGTCAGACCAGCTCCATTGAGGGAAATCAGCTTCCACAAACCAAAGAGGCTAGGCAGGCAGCTTCCAGCAGCTTCAACATCTGCTAGGAAGAATAGTATCACACCCAGAGGCATGTAATAGTTGACAGAGCCTAGATAAGTTTCCATTTGCCATAGTGCATTTAATTAATTCTCAAGATTTCTCCTCATTGTTTTGACACCATAATGTAGCCTGAGAAAGGTGTTACTTGGTGATTCAGAGATGAAAAACCTAAAGGCCTACAGACACAGTTTGAATAATGTCAGTATCATTTGTTATGTTAGTTTGAATATGTCTGTGCATTTGTCTTCAGATTACTGATTCTAGAAATTAGATTGTTTGTTATCTATTGTACACCTGCGTGTTTAAAGCTCTGCTTAACTGGTTTAAGAAGAATTCAGTCAGTATTCTTAAAATGTGAATATTATGCAGCACAATAATTGTGTCTTTTTGTTGCTCTATTATCAGTGTTGACAGATGATGACATCTGGGAACTGCAGGTTGTGGACCCAGGTGCTGCAGTGCTGACAAGCCTGGAGAATAGTGACACTGACACTGCATCATCTGACACTGATTCAGAGGAGCATCCAGACTTACCTGAGCCCTTGACTGCTTTATTTGATGCAACACTCAGGGAACTCACACCACAGGAAATGCAGGTGAAATGTGAGGATACATTTCACAGACTAAAAACTACACTACAACCTCATCAATGTGAGAAACTGGAATTTGTGACACAGCAACAGTCAAGGTCAAAGGAGTGGCACACCTATAGGGCTGGTCGGATCACAAGTACCAAATTTCACCATGCGACCACAACTGACAAGATTAGCAAAGCATTCCTAAATGATATAATGCAGTACAGCAAAACACAGTTAAATGTCCCATCTGTGCTCTGGGGTGAAAACATGGAGGAAATGGCAAGACAAGCCTACACTGCATTTATGTCCCAAAGCCATCCAGATTTCAGCATCAGCTCATGTGGCTTAGTAGTGCAACCTTCTGAGCCACACCTTGGATCATCGCCAGACGGGATAGCAAGATGTACCTGCTGTGGCAAAGGGGGTAGAGATAAAGTGTCCCTACAAATACACAATAGCCTTCAAGGATGCACAGAAGACAAGCAGTTTTGTCTGGACAAGTCATTCTCATTGAAACATTCACACCCATACTACTATCAAACTCATCTTCACATGTTTGTGTGTGATGTTAGCTACTGTGACTTTGTGTTGTGGACGAAGGAGGAGTTCATTGTGCAACGTATCCTAAGAAATGAGGAGTTTCTGCAGGAGGCTTTGCCAAAAGCACAAGACTTCTTTATCTCGAGTGTGTTGCCTGAACTACTGACAAGAAAGCATGACCCTGTATTGGTGTCACAGAGAGCCTGCAAATACTGTGAAAGGCCAGATTTTGGCAAAATGATAATCTGTGTCAAATGCAACAACCGCTTTCACTACAGCTGTGCACAGATCAAAAGGAAGCCAGAAACATGGTTATGTAGGAAATGTCTGAGAGTTGAGGCCTGAATGCCTTCATTTAGAACTGGGCAATATATTGATATTGTGATATGAGACCAGATATGGTCTTAAATGTTGGATATGGATTGTCTTTTCCTGGTTGTAAAAGTTGCATTACAGTTAAATGTCATTGTCATTGTGTAAATATTTTGTGAAAGCACTAATAGTCATCCATATTGAGGTATTTGGTCAAAAATATCAATCTGAATCTGGTCCATATCACCTAGACCTACATTTATTAAAGTTTGAAACAATGAATTCATCAGCAGCCTTTTCCTTACATTTTATGTTGTTGTTATTGACTGCTGTGTGTAGATGCACTTCAGTGCAACAAGACATTTAAAGTTTTATTCTGTAATGCTATGTATGTATCCATCCATAGAGATAATTTGCGACCTAAAATTAAGGATATTTGACAGATTTGTTTATTTACACTACTGTTTACAACATACAGAACCAGTTTGATTCTAATATATTGTACATACTCCTACTTTCCATGTTGTTAATGTTTAATCGCACTTTAATGGCACCTATGTTGTTTGTATACATTTCTCAAATGGTTATTTTGGAATGAAACTCTGTTAATAACATCATTACAAATAAAAGTGATACTGCACTCTGAATTGTTGTAGTCTGAGATAATCTGGGGGAAAAAGGACCATTAGACACATCAGCGGCAGCCAATGTTGGAAGGTTTATTATAATTCAGTTTTAAGTACAGTTTTAAGTTTTAAGTACAGTAAATACATGTTTTACAGATGTAAATCACTTTATAACTCATACATGGTTATGGGTAACTCATTTGGGAACAACACTCTTACAGAGGTTTGTGAGGGCACCACATACAGTCACAACATCATCTAGTATGTTAACCTGCGACACTGGAATAACTGCAAAATCTTAAAGTTCTTCCACCGACCAATAACTCGTTCCACATGGATCCTCACACGAGAAAGTTGTCTAGATGTGTCCACTTCCTGTGCAGAAAGCTGCTTTTTTCCTTTGGTAAAATGAGGGATACGAAGGGTTGCACCATAAGCCGCAAGCTCATCTCTGATGAGAAATCCTCTGTCTGCTAAAACCTCATCCTTAGGCTCCAAAAGTTTGAAGAAACCTGACTCTTTAGTGATCTGCTTGTCTGAAACCCGTCCACCCCACCCAGGAGACAGAAATGAAATTGCACCAGCTGGAGTGATGCCAATCAAATATTTAATGGTGTTGTTGTGTTTATAATTTGACCATGTCTGGGCCCTGGCAGTCAGATTACTGGGTCTAGCTATGAAAATTTCAGTGCAATCTATTATGCACCGGCATCTTTTAAAGTTGCGCTTGAATATTTTTGGCACATTTTTAAGTATTGCCCCCTTATTTGGCCATTTAATGAGTGGCTTGAGGACCACGGCCATAGCAGGGACCCAGCTCCGCAAAATATTTGATATGGTGGTTTTTGATACCTTAAATCTATATGCCAAGTCAGTATTACTTAGGCCCAACCTTAATTTCATCAATATAACCAATAGGTGGTCCTCTACTGTAAGTTTTTGGCTAATTCTTTGTACGCTGCACGTTATTTTTGTAAGCAGCCACTCAAAGATCACGGAGGTCAGTCCTGTGAGAAAAATCAATTGTCCAATGTTGCACTTAACAGTGGTATAGGAAAATGTAGATTTTTGCAGCTCCTCTTTCAGCTTTACATTTTCAGCTCGTAGTGTGTCAAACTCCTGTCGCAGGTTGACATACTCTTCCTGAAGTTGACTGTGTCTCAGGTTCAGATCATCGTACTCTCTCCTTGGAACTGGGATATCCTCCTCAGCTTTAATATAGAAAAGTGAAAAATTAGCATGTGCTGCAACCAATGCAGACAAGTTCACAATCCAGGGTTCTCTAACATTTTTACCAATGAATTTTCAAAACTTCCATTATACTTTGCCCCATTCCCATAACTTTATTTAAGTACTTTAAAATAGATAGGCCTATATTGTAGTATGATTACAAGGAGAGTAGGAGAACAGGAAAAGAGGGGAAGAATAAGAAGAGGAGGAGGTGAAGCGAGGGAGAAACAATACCCCAAAACAGTGTGTATTAAAAACTTTTCATAAACATTGTTAATTCCAAAACCACTTCAAGGCCTGGAAAACTGTTCTAATTTAATAACTTCTCCTGGAATTTCATGACGGTGGGAACCCTGACAATAGGTCAGTTAACTGTAAGATTAAATATATTCATACCAGGACAATGATCCATACTGCATTCTTGTTCTGGAGTTTCAGAATGAGCAGGTTGATTTACTGCAGTGTTAGGTCTGTCATCTCTCCTCCTTTTCCTATGGTACCTACAGTAAAAACAGCAGAAATTTACAGTTAGACTAATCCATATCACAAAACAGCAGCTGTAGGCACCAAAGCTTATGCAAGAGAGGAAAACAAACTAAAAAACGACTGAGAGGGGGCAACTCTAATTACTCTTACCTGTCCATCTTTGCCTCGGGTTCTGGCTTTGTTTTGTGTACACAAACACAGAAGGCACAAAATCAGGACTACTAGAGTCCAATGATGCCTCACCTGCAAATAAAACACACACACACGTTTGTTTACTAGTCAAATCTAACGCCAGCTAGTCATCAAAGTTTAGCTGCATTTGATTATTATTCTACATCGTACAGACAATCACTAATGTAAACCAGGCTTTCCAGTAAAATCAAAGAGTAGATAGATAACCTTACCTGATACAAAGTGGGCGCTGCAGACGCAAGCATTTTTGATTATGTCCTCATTCCAGTCAACACGTTTAATCGCTTGCAGCCACAGACACCGCCGGTTGCTCTGAAACGGTCGTGATCCTGTCGGAATCCTGTAAAACTTTAGTCCGCCGGTGGAATATCGATTCTGACAACCGTACACGCAACAACCAGACATTTTGATGCTGGAAACAGTTTTTATCCACTTTTAAATGCTTGCTATCTCGTCTGTGTCGGTCAGAACGGCTGGGGAACGCTGGGGAACAACACCACTTCCGTTGCCAAAGTGCGCGCGCAACTATTTGATGACGTTGGCCGTGAAGGGGTCTATTAGCAGCGTCTTTGGGTTTGTTTTCTTGTGAAGTCGCTTACAAATATTGGTAGTCGCGGGTTGCGTTTTTTTTGGGCTTGTTTCTGAAGTGGAGTTGCTTATTTAGGCTTGCTCTCTAAACATCACCTTTCTCTATATCCGTCTGATGTGTTATTTAAATGCATGATAGTATCGTGGACTGCAGGATGTTTCCACAGCTCCGCTCCCTCCGCCCCTCTCCCTCTCTGCATACACACAGGTGACGGTCAGTCAATGAGACTTTTAATGGAGAATTAATGAAGGTTCTTACACATATACGCACAACAGTGTAGTGTAGTGTAGATAAGTGTACAATGATTTATAATGATTTATAATGATTTATTCTATTAAATGTCAATTTCATTCATTTAACATATTTAGTGTTGAGTTTCATTACATACAGTTCCATTGGGATGGGGGGGGGAAGCAATTTGACATATTTGAGCATTATACAAAAGTAACGCTATAGTTACCTTTCCAGGTAATTAGTTACTTTTCAAATGCAGTAACTCAGTTACTAACTCAGTTACTTTTTGAGGAAAGTAACTAGTAACTAGTAACTATAACTAATTACACTGGTGGTCTGTTATTTTCTCGTAAAATCTGACACACAACATGAGCGATGGCTCATCCTTATCCTACAAAAAAAAAAAAAAAACAATCACTAGTCTACATGGTAGTTGTAATCTACTGTGATAACGACCATTCGTAGTATCCTGTATATCCAACTACAATTCCCACAATTCCTGTGTGGTTACCTCTAGCCTCTCCCATCATCACTTCACTTCGCGACGGTGAAAATGAAGAGGTATTTTCAGCACCTCGACAAAAACCCCAAACAGAAAGAGAACGAAAGAGAAAAAGACACACTTAAAGAGGATACTAAGTACTTAAAAATTATGGCAAAAAGGTAGTTTCTTGCAACCCTAGAATTAAGATAAAAATATTCACAAACAAAAAACACTTCTGGTTGCTGATAAGTAGTGTTTAACTTTTGATTTTTCACACTAAAGATTAAAACCCTCGGTGCACAATGCAGTGCAAGCAGACAGATGCGCGACTCAGCAGCATGTGTCACTGACACCAGACTCAGAGCGCAGCGGACCGGTGGAAAATGTCACCATCAGCATTAGGGAAGGGTCACGATTTTCGAATTTTGAATAGTCGTTTTATTTTTGAAAAATCGATTTTTTAATACGACTATTACTATTCGCCCCCCTCCCTCCCCCAGTTTGTGCTGCCCATCCCTAATCAGCATATTATTTTACATCAATAAAATCTATTTACTTTTATTTATTACTGAATTAGCAGAACTTTGTTAGCAGCTTTTCTTCAATAAAGATTAATAAAGGTAAGTCTAATAATATCGCAGGGAGGAAGAGTAAAATCAGAAACAGCCACAGTGTGATGTTAGATTTAGGGCAGAAGACAACAGGCTCTTATTGCACCTCTGCAAACAGCTCACCTCAACAGGTCATTGTCTTGTACCTGCCTTGCTTTGTGATGGAAAAACACATGCAGCAAAAATAACAGGCGACATTAGCCATGGATCAGCTTGCAACTAAACATGTAGCCTATTTGTAGAAAATACCAAGATATATTTCCTGTATCACCATTCAGCCTGATAATACAGAGATATGAATTTTAGTCCATATCACCCAGCCCTAATACTAAGGTATTTAATGTTAGGTATTGGCATTCAAAGGCCAGTTCAGACCAAAGATTCCAGACACAACAAAACAATTTTCGGACATTGCAGAGAAAAGTTGCATTGGTCTGAATGAGTCAGTTGCACATCGGCTCAGGTTGGCTCATGCAGAGAGATTCAACCGGTTCAATCATGGGCATGGCATCACAAACTGTTTCGAATCTTGTAACCAATCAGTGGCAAGCTCTTGCTTTTTTTTTGTACAGCTGGGTACCCACATGGGCCGTACCCACATGGGCCGTACCCATGGGCGCAAGCTGTGGCTGTTGCACACACACAGTAGTAGTAGTAGTAGTAGTTGGAGTAGTAGTAGTAGCTGTCACAGACATTTTGAAGATGATGCACTACAGCGCAAATAAAAGGTAACGTTAGGGCAGGCCACGTGCGGCCCAGAAGCAACCTCTGAGTGGCCCGTGCAGGGACTGGTACCGAGACCCGGTATAAAATGGCCCGATATATACAGGGCGTAAAATTAACACCCGGCAAGCACCAATGGCGGGTAAAATATGAGTTTGGCGTGTTAAACAAAAATACTTACCCGACCATTTCTGCCAGCTGTGTCAGACTATTTTGACCCTCGCGGCTTATTGTACGTGTGCCGGGAATGCATGAGGTCAGCTACCAGAAATTCTGGCATTCTATGATAACTTCTGAGCAAGATGTGGCGACACATTCATGGTGTGAAGCCACTGCCAGAAAAGAGGAAAAACGAAGATGAACATGTTGGACTTGTACAAGAAGAACAGACCGTTAAACGGAGTACAAATGTTGCATGGCTTTTTATTGAAAAATGGAAACTAGATGAGGCTGGCCAGCTGTGTGGCTGACCTACGACCCCCACACCAACACGATGAGCTGCACCTTTGCCGCAAGCACACCAAAGAAACCAAGGCAAAATCCCTTTGTTTTAGGGACACAGAACATGAAATTATAAAGTATTAAAGACCACGAGAGGTCTAGATGCCACAGTGATTGCCTGAAAGCCTCTCAACCTATGAACTCAACCCCTCTGGTAAAGTCAGTGACGGTGACCCAACCCAACGAAAAGAAAAATGATGACCATGTTCAGAACTGCCTTGGGAAAGAAGGGAAGGCCGATGGTGGACTTAGAGTGGCTCTGCGAGTAAGTGTTTTAACTCTTCAGTCACTATAAAATTGGTGAGAACTGTTGAGTTTGAGTTAGCGTTAACATCAATAACGCTTTTTGTCGGCTGCTATCATGTTAGCTAGTATTAACTACTGCTAACTACTGTTAATGTTACCCCATGAACGCTTAGTTAACTTAATACTACTAAATTGGAAACATAACGTTAGTCCTCTAACATAGCCTGAACGACAGATATCGCAGATACAAATGCAATGAAACTGAGCCTAAAGCTCAATACTGCAGTCAGATTCTCTTTACCATTTTCCAATCCAAAAGGACTTTTTCTTTATGTTCTTTATGCTGGAAAAATGTACACATGATTTTACAGAAACTTTTAAGCAGTGTTAAAAATTAAGTAAATCTTGCCTCAAAATTCTGCTTTGGTAGAATTTTGCATTTGAAAATGTATTTCGAGATTTACCTCATTATGTTTGACTAAAACCTTTATCCCAGCGCCCTAAATTTATCCAGTCTGTATACCTCTGATTAAAGCTTCATACTGGCTCACTCAAAATAATATGTTGCAATTTTGTCTTCTTTAAGTGATGCTAAAGTTGGATTTTCATACTAAAAATGTAAGGTAATTATTTTTAGTCAAACAAGGCATGATTGTTTTATTTGGCTAGTGAAAAATTTGTTTGGCTACAGGGTTCAACGTTAAGGTTTTTTTTTTTTCACTTGCCCGGTCGGGCAAGTTGGTCAGAGATCTACTTGCCCGAAGTCAGTTTTTACTTGCCCTATAAAAATTGTTTAATTTAAGTGGCTATCAAATAACAAAGACTGCAGTTATTTTTATGTTATGTAATCTTTATTCACACTGGGTCTCATTCATGAAAAGTGAGTAAATCTGTGTGTAGATTTGCACATAAAAGCTTACTCTACTAAAAACCTACTCCGGATTCAGGAACGCCGCGGGAAACTCAGATTTGATCGTAAACACGTGTGTATGATCATGAATGCCAATCCATCGTAAAGTGACAGCGCACTCCCTGTAATCATCAATTACCATAAATCCCCGCCCATGAATAGCCAATGACCACCATATAAGGAGGTGTAGGTGAATCCTGTCGACCTGTCAGTCATGGCGCAAAGAAAGAAAGAGAAAGAAAGAAAAAAGAATTTTTCTGAAGCAGAGATCGAAATAATTTTGGGTGAAGTGGACTTAAGAAAAAACATTTTATTTTCTTCAGTTAGTAGTGGTGTGACAGGGACAGGGAGGCAAAGCGAAGGCCTGGAGAGAGTTAACAGATGCTGTTAATGTTGTCTCCGTAGTACAAAGAACCATGTCAGAGGTGAAGCGTAAATGGTTTGATATGAAACTGGAGGCAAAGAAACGCATAAGCACACACAAAAAAAATTACAGTGGTCACCAAACAAACAGAAGATTCATTTGTGGGGTTTTGAATGAAGTGGGAATGGGAAACCAGAGATGTTTTGTGCATATGGATAAACTCTAAATCAGTGATGGCTGTCGGAATGTAGAGCTATTTAACATTTATTTTAACAAATGATACGGATAACATATAGCCTACAGCAGTTTGTATGTATCGTCTTCAAATTATTTGAATCTTAATAGCCTAAAGCTCTGTTTTATACAACGTAAATTAAACATTTTTCAAATCAGATTTATTCATTCAATGTATTCAAACAGCCACAAAAAAAAAAGTGTTGTCTCAAATAATTCTTTCAGCTGGCGCGTGCTCCTTCGTGGCTCCACCACCTGCTGCTCCTGCTGCCCCTGCATGCTGAACCCAGGCACCAAGGCTGAAGAGGCTGTGATCAAGCTGTCGTCCTTACGGATATTTTTATTGTCATCATTCAACATGTAGAAAGAACGTGTAATCTACTGATTCGATTTACATAGATAATTCACAATCATGAACCTAATGTGGATCTTAAACCTGCTAATTGCCAACTAATTTAACTAAATGTGTTATATTTTTAATATTTTGTCATGTTTAGGTTACGTGTTTCAAAGGCATCTGTGTATTGTGTACATAACAGAGCGCAATATGAATTAAAATTGTAATTTCCAATAGTGACAAGCAATATTTATGTGTTTTACTAAATTAGCACTACAAGTGGTCAGGAGCAGGAGTAGATTTTGTTAGTAGCTACGAAAAGATCGGAGCTACTAAAATATTGATGAATGCGGACATGCACATAAATTTCCGTCTGCGAACAGTTTACACACAAATTCCTTCTGCTCATGTTTCATGAATGAGACCCACTGTATTTATTAATTAAAACAACATATGTCATGTATTGTAGCTTAATTCCTACACAAAAATGACAGTGTCAGGGCTTAAAGTGAAAAATTTGTCAATTGTTCTCCGTCTATAACAGGGGTCACCAACTATATTTGTCAGAGGGCCAGAATTTTACCGGACAGTCACCTTGGGGGCCGGACCCCCAAATAAAAATTAAATAAAAGTCAAATTTTGGCATAACATTATTATTTGATGTTTATTGTTTATATTTTTTTTCCATTTCATTACAAAACTGAAGGCATTTTTAGCCTTTATGAGTCAGGCTCCTATCACCTATACCATAGTCAACCACCAGGAGTGAGATATTTTGCCTCAACTCAATTAAGTCAACTTTATTTATAGAACACTTGAAAAACAAACACCATGGAAGTGAAAGGAAAAGGCCTCTTAACACAGGTAAAATGGCACTCTCAAAGGCCATGAAACGAAAAGTTGATGTGGAAAACAGATCCTTTAATGATGACTGGACTGAAAAGTATGCATTTATCATGCCAACCTTCGATATGCGTCACCTGTATGCCTCATTTGCAACGAAACTGTTGCTGTTGCAAAAGAATATAATCTGCACCGTCACCACAACACTAAACATACAAATTTCAAGGATTCATATCCTGGGCAGTCAGAGGCCCGTCAGAGAAAAATCGCCACATTGAAATCTGCCTACTCCCGTGCAAGTGGCATTATTACTCAAACTTTAACTGATCAAGAGAGAGTAACGTGTGCATCTCTGCAGGCTGCCTGGGTGCTTAACCGGCCTTTCACGGAAAGTGAGGTTTTAAAGGAGTGCATAGTCACCGTTCTGGAGGAACTTGCCCCCGACAAATCCATGGACAGAGTTATTGCATCTGTCAAACAAATACCTCTCTCTGCTTCAACTGCTGCATGTCGTGTACACGTCTTGGCAGAGCATGTCCAGCAAGCTGTCATTGATGGGATCAAGGAAGCCAAATACATTTCGCTGGCTATTGATGAGTCCACTGACAACACGGATATTTCACAGCTGTGCGTTTTTGTCAGATACTTTGATGGCAAAGATTTCCGAGAGGAGCTGCTGGCATTGCTTCCGCTGGAGGACAACACCACTGCTGACATCATCTTTGGAAAACTGGAGAATTTTTTTAAAAGCCATGGATTGTCCCTGGATAAAATCAACCTGACAGTGACAGATGGTGCACCTGCCATGACTGGCAAAAACAAGGGTCTGGTGAGCAGAATAAAGACTGTCGTTCCTAAAACTAGCGCACTTCACTGTATTATCCATCAAAGCATGCTGTGCGCAAAGCCAAACGGGGAGCTCAAAGAGGTGATGGAGAAAACAATGAAAATTATTAACCACATCAGAGGAAATTCAAGCACACAGCACCGCCTGTTCCGCAAATTTGTGCTCGAATCCCAGGCTTCTCATGATGACCTGTTGCTCCACAATGGCGTGCGCTGGCTCAGTAAGGGCAAAGCACTGGAGTGCTTCATTGAACTCCGTGCCCAAGTAGTGGATTTTTTGAAACAAAGTAAATCAAAAGCGGCAGCTGACCATCTCCGCATCATGCAAGACAGAGAATACATGTGCAACGTTGCGTTTTTAACAGACATTTTCTCCCATCTGAATACACTTAATCTCCAGCTGCAAGGAAAAGAAAAATCAGTGGTGGATTTGGTGGAAAAACTTGATGCCTTTGGGAACACACTTGATCTGTTCCACGCAGATTTGTTGTCAGGGAGGCTGCTGCACTTCAACACACTGAAGACGGTGGAAGAAAGCAACGTAACAGACAAGATGAAGACATTCATCACACAATTAAAAGACAACTTCTCTGCTAGATTCAATGACTTTTTCATTTCCAGGGATGTCATTGGATTTGTGCGTAACCCATTCACCATCAGCCCAAGCGGAGAATTCTCCACAAACGCGGTGAAAATGATGCCGTTGGACGAGGCGGCCATTCAGAGTGAGCTGGCTGAAATCCAGGCTGCAGGCGACATGAAGGCTGCTCTCCGTGGTGCTGAAAGCCTGAGTGCATTTTGGGTGTCTTGTCCCGAGGACTATGGCACATTGAAGACGCTGGCTATGTATGTGCTCACCATGTTCGGTTCAACCTACATCTGCGAGGCTGCGTTCTCCAAGATGAACTCGATAAAAACACACGAGAGGAACCGACTGTCAAACCAGTCTTTGGGGAACTGTTTGCGCATAAGTCTGACAGCGGCCAAGCCTGATGTGAAAAAGTTGGTGTCAGAGGGGAAATGTAACTTCAGCCATTAAGCAGTGTGAGTAGCCCATTTCAGCCTTGTGATTTGAAATCGCTAGCCCACTTAACGTTTTATTTGATGTGCGAACATTATTTGTGACCTGTTTTGTTCTGGTACCAGGTTAGTATTTATTAGGGACCGAGCCCTAAGGCAGAGGACTGCTCAAGGAGCAGTCCTCGCCAAAGGCGAGGACCCTATTGTTTTTGGTGCGTTTCTTAGGGACCGAGCCTAGAGGCAGAGGACTGCTCAAGGAGCAGTCCTCGCCAAAGCGTGCGTTTATAAGTGACGGGGCCCAACAGTAGTGGAATTACTCACAAAGAAGTCCTCGCCAAAGGCGAGGACCCTCCCTATAGTTTTTGCCGCATTTTTTCTCACTGACCAGTCCTCGCCAAAGGCAAGGACACTATTGTTTTTGCTGTGTTTATTATTAGGGACCGAGCCCTAAGGCAGAGGACTGCTCACAGAGCAGTCCTCGCCGAAGGCAAGGACCCTATTGTTTTTGGAGCGTTTATTATTCTTTATTCTTCCGCCGCCTCTTTGAACTGGAATTTGACCCCCTAAACATGCTCAAAAACTCACCAAAATTGGCACGCACATCAGAACCGGTGAAAAATTTTATAAAATGATGACATTAACCCCTAAAGTGCCAAAATGGGCTCTCTAGCGCCACCTAGGCACACAAAAATGGCCGCCACGGCCTGTAGGAACATCGTAGAAACATGAAACCAAAAGTGGCGTGTTCGTCTCATCAAGACCTAAAAATCACGCGCTGACACCCCTGACCTAAATCCAACAGGAAGTGAGATATTTGCCCTTTCAAAGTAAGATTTTGCCTTAAAACTGCCTTTCCTAAAAAATCTTCTTCTCATACACCGCTTATCCAATCGGCTTCAAACTTGCACAGATGACAGATCAACTCCTTCTAATCAAAAGTTATTCGTAATTTTTTCATTACTCGCTTCGTTTGGATTTTATGGCCTCCATAAGGTGAGATGTCAGAAAAACGTCCTGACGATCTTCCAAAGCTGTCCCATAGGAAATGAATGGCAGCAGGGGGGAGAAAGAGACCAATCTTAGGGCTTTTTCTAGCATTTATAGCGTCTCCATACTTTGTGCTACAGACTCCATTCCAACTCTCAAATGTTGCCACAGGTCTCATCTATTCACTCATGTTTTCATCTTTTTCATATCTTTTATCGTTTTTGATCGGTGCCTCTCAAAGTACCATGAGCAAAAGTGGAGAAATTCTCAGTTTACAATGGGTGTGTATTGCATGGAATGCTGTGAGCTAGAGTGGAGAGGGCTCTAAAAATCGTCTAAAACTTTTGTCTTTAACTCGCTGCCATGGCCACAATTTTCACTGTACAGACACAATTTATACCACAAAACGTAGGAAAATTTGTCCAGCTCACAGATATGTTGTCCAGCTCACAGATATGTTGACATGGGACAGAGAAATATAAAACGCGACACGTACGTTCACGAGAAGTGCCTGTCTCTCAAAATCACTTTATTTTCTTGCTTGGACCAACGGTTTGGGCATGCGAAGCATTTGTTCAAGGAGTTAAAACCCATTATAAACAGCCTTTGGTGAGCTGCTCTCCTTAGCTGTCTGTGTGTGCCACAGGTGCTGACAAGTCATTAATCGCCATGACAACGGCTGCACACACACACACACACACAGCCACACGGCTCTCTCTGTCTGTCTCACAATCTTTAAAGGACAGATTACAGCAGCAGAAACTTCATTTCAAACAGAACACACACATTACTAACCCCTACAGTGCCAAAATGGGCTCTCTAGCGCCACCTAGACGCACTAAAATGGCCACTACAGCCCGTAGGAATGTCGTATCAAGATCAAACCAAAACTGGTGTGTTTGACTTACAAATCACGCATTGACACCCATGACCTGATTCCAACAGGAAGTGAGCTATTTGACCTTTCAAAGTAAGATTTCGCCTCAAACGTGGTCTCAAGAAAACACATCTCCTCCTACACCGTTTATTTTATCAGTTTTAAAGATGCACACATGCCAGCTCAACTGCTACTAAACAGATCTTCTGTATAACTTTATCTCTCTCATCATCACATTATTTTCATGATTGGACCAACAGTTTGGGAATGGGAAGAACTTGTTCGATGAGTTAAATCTCCACTGAAAGAGGTGTCTGTCTCTCTCTGCTCTTCTGCCAGGTGCGCCTACTTAATTACCATGGCAACCGCTGTCACACACAAACTCACAGAAACATGATGTCTGTGCGTTTCTAGATCTTACATTCAGACATGACAGAGGGAGCATCTCCATTTTAACCCTTTAGGTGCCAGAGTTAATTGAGGAAAATATTCCATTTTCATTTCAACGTTTCAAAAGGCTGTGGCTTTAAAGTGGTGACAGATCAAGGCATACTGTAAATGAGAAAACTATTCATCATGACCCAAAGTTTGTAATAGGAGTAAATTAACTCATCCAATTTGCATATTGTGGCATCACCAGCAGGCAGCCATATTGGATTTCATAAATCTCAGTCAAAAAACATTTTGAACACATTTACACAGTAGATTTATTTTGTTTTGTGTTGTTTTTGTCATGTCTTCCTCAAAATGAAGGAAGAGGAATCTGATGGGAAGAAATTCGCCCATCTAATTTGCATAATGTGACATCATTTGTACATACCTACAGCTACAGAAAGCATTCAAACATCAAACCGTTCAGCTCTGTAAGGATTTTCTGATGTTTGTGGCGATATGTTTGATATTTCTAAATAATTCACAGTGACGACATATGCTGGGGGCCGAAACGGGCGTGAGTGCGAGGTCCCGCCAAACGCTGCTTGCAGCTTTAATTATTATTATTATTATTATTATTTCTTTCTTCCGCCGCCTCTTTGAACTGGAATTTGACCCCCTAAACATGCTCAAAAACTCACCAAAATTGGCACGCACATCAGAACCGGTGAAAAATTTTATAAAATGGTGACATTAACGCCTAAAGTGCCAAAATGGGCTCTCTAGCGCCACCTAGGCACACAAAAATGGCCGCCACGGCCTGTAGGAACTTCGTAGAAACATGAAACCAAAAGTGGCGTGTTCGTCTCATCAAGACCTAAAAATCACGCGCTGACACCCCTGACCTAAATCCAACAGGAAGTGAGATATTTGCCCTTTCAAAGTAAGATTTTGCCTTAAAACTGCCTTTCCTAAAAAATCTTCTTCTCATACACCGCTTATCCAATCGACTTCAAACTTGCACAGATTACAGATCAACTCCTTCTAATCAAAAGTTGTGCGTAACTTTTTCATTACTCGCTTCGTTTGGATTTTATGGCCTCCATAAGGTGAGATGTCAGAAAACGTCCTGACGATCTTCGAAAGCTGTCCCATAGGAAATGAATGGCAGCAGGGGGGAGAAAGAGACCAATCTTAGGGCTTTTTCTAGCATTTACAGCGTCTCCATACTTTGTGCTACAGACTCCATTCCAACTCTCAAATGTTGCCACAGGTCTCATCTATTCACTCATGTTTTCATCTTTTTCATATCTTTTACCGTTTTTGATCGGTGCCTCTCAAAGTACCATGAGCAAAAGTGGAGAAATTCTCAGTTTACAATGGGTGTGTATTGCATGGAATGCTGTGAGCTAGAGTGGAGAGGGCTCTAAAAATCGTCTAAAACTTTTGTCTTTAACTCGCTGCCATGGCCACAATTTTCACTGTACAGACACAATTTATACCACAAAACGTAGGAAAATTTGTCCTGCTCGCAGATATGTTGACATGGCATCTCTGACACGTACACATTTTTGCTGAGTGGCTCCAAAGCGAAGGGAGCGCCGATTTTTTTCTCATTCACTCCCATGTAAACTCAGAGGAGAAATTTCTGGAAACAGCTTAGGTGCAACACATTTTAAACTCGCTCCCCTGACCACATTTTTGACTCGAGAAATATAAAACGCGGCACGTGCGTTCACGAGAAGTGGCTGTCTCTCAAAATCACTTTATTTTCTTGATTGGACCAACGGTTTGGGTATGGGAAGGATTTGTTTGAGGAGTTAAAACCCATTATAAACAGCCTTTGGTGAGCTGCTCTCCTTAGCTGTCTGTGTCTGCCACAAGTGCTGACAAGTCATTAATCGCCATGACAACGGCTGCACACACACACACACACACACACACACACACACACACACACACAGCCACACGGCTCTCTCTGTCTGTGTGTCTCAAAATCTTTAAAGGACAGATTACAGCAGCAGAATCTTCATTTCAAACAGCAAATACACATTATTAACCCCTACAGTGCCAAAATGGGCTCTCTAGCGCCACCTAGACGCACTAAAATGGCCACTACAGCCCGTAGGAATGTCGTATCAAGATCAAACCAAAACTGGTGTGTTCGACTTACAAATCACGCATTGACACCCATGACCTGATTCCAACAGGAAGTGAGCTATTTGACCTTTCAAAGTAAGATTTCGCCTCAAACGTGGTCTCAAGAAAACACATCTCCTCCTACACCGTTTATTTTATCAGTTTTAAAGATGCACACATGCCACCTCAACTGCTACTAAACAGATCTTCTGTATAACTTTATCTCTCTCATCATCACATTATTTTCATGATTGGACCAACAGTTTGGGAATGGGAAGAACTTGTTCGAGGAGTTAAATCTCCACTAAAAGAGGTGTCTGTCTCTCTCTGCTCTTCTGCCAGGTGTGCCTACTTAATTACCATGGCCGCTGTCACACACAAACTCACAGAAACATGATGTCTGTGCGTTTCTAGCTCTTACATCCAGACATGAAAGAGAGCATCTCCATTTTAACCCTTTAGGTGCCAGAGTTAATTGAGGAAAATATTCCATTTTCATTTCAACATTTCAAAAGGCTGTGGCTTTAAAGTGGTGACAGATAAAGGCATACTGTAAATGAGAAAACTATTCATCGTGACCCAAAGTTTGTGATAGGAGTAAATTAACTCATCCAATTTGCATATTGTGGCATCACCAGCAGGCAGCCATATTGGATTTCATAAATCTCAGTCAAAAAACATTTTGAACACATTTACACAGTAGATTTATTTTGTTTTGTGTTGTTTTTGTCATGTCTTCCTCAAAATGAAGGAAGAGGAATCTGATGGGAATAAATGTGACATCACTTGTAAATACCTACAGCTACAGAAAGCATTCAAACATCAAAACGTTTAGCTCTGTAAGGATTTTCTGATGTTTGTGGCAATATGTTTGATATTTCTAAATAATTCACAGTGACGACATCAGCTGGGGGCGGAAACGGGCGCGAGTGCGAGGTCCCGCCAAACGCTGCTTGCAGCTTTAATTAGGGACCGAGCCCTAAGGCAGAGGACTGCTCACAGAGCAGTCCTCGCCAAAGGCGAGGACCCTCTTGTTTTTGCTGCGTGCGTTTATAAGTGACCGGGCCCAACAGTAGTGGACTACTCACAAAGAAGTCCTCGCCAAAGGCGAGCACCCTCCCTATAGTTTTTGCCGCATTTTTTCTCACTGACCAGTCCTCGCCGAAGGCGAGGACACTATTGTTTTTGCTGTGTTTATTATTAGGGACCGAACCTAGAGGCAGAGGACTGCTCAAGGAGCAGTCCTCGCCAAAGGCGAGGACCCTCTTGTTTTTGCTGCGTGCGTTTATAAGTGACCGGGCCCAACAGTAGTGGACTACTCACAAAGAAGTCCTCGCCAAAGGCGAGGACCCTCCCTATAGTTTTTGCCGCATTTTTTCTCACTGACCAGTCCTCGCCGAAGGCGAGGACACTATTGTTTTTGCTGTGTTTATTATTATTATTATTATTATTATTATTTCTTTCCTCCGCCGCCTCTTTGAACTGGAATTTGACCCCCTAAACATACTCAAAAACTCACCAAAATTGGCACGCACATCAGAACCGGTGAAAAATTTTATAAAATGGTGACATTAACCCCTAAAGTGCCAAAATGGGCTCTCTAGCGCCACCTAGGCACACAAAAATGGCCGCCACGGCCTGTAGGAACGTCGTAGAAACATGAAACCAAAAGTGGCGTGTTCGTCTCATCAAGACCTAAAAATCACGCGCTGACACCCCTGACCTAAATCCAACAGGAAGTGACGTATTTGCCCTTTCAAAGTAAGATTTTGCCTTAAAACTGCCTTTCCTAAAAATCATCTTCTCATACAGCGTTTATCCTATCGACTTCAAACTTGCACAGATTACAGATCAACTCCTTCTAATCAAAAGTTGTGCGTAACTTTTTCATTACTCACTTCGTTTGGATTTTGTGGCCTCCATAAGGTGAGATGTCAGAAAAACGTCCTGACGATCTTCCAAAGCTGTCCCAAAGGAAATGAATGGCAGCAGGGGGGAAAAAGAGACCAATCTTCGGGCTTTTTCTAGCATTTACAGCGTCTCCATACTTTGTGCTACAGACTCCATTCCAACTCTCAAATGTTGCCACAGGTCTCATCTATTCACTCATGTTTTCATCTTTTTCATATCTTTTATCGTTTTTGATCGGTGCCTCTCAAAGTACCATGAGCAAAAGTGGAGAAATTCTCAGTTTACAATGGGTGTGTATTGCACGGAATGCTGTGAGCTAGAGTGGAGAGGGCTCTAAAAATCGTCTAAAACTTTTGTCTTTAACTCGCTGCCATGGCCACAATTTTCACTGTACAGACACAATTTATACCACAAAACGTAGGAAAATTTGTCCTGCTCGCAGATATGTTGACATGGAATCTCTCACACGTACACATTTTTGCTGAGTGGCTCCAAAGCGAAGGGAGCGCCGATTTTTTTCTCATTCACTCCCATGTAAACTCAGAGGAGAAATTTCTGGAAACAGCTTAGGTGCAACACATTTTAAACTCGCTCCCCTGACCACATTTTTGACTCGAGAAATATAAAACGCGACACGTGCGTTCACGAGAAGTGGCTGTCTCTCAAAATCACTTTATTTTCTTGCTTGGACCACCGGTTTGGGCATGCGAAGCATTTGTTCGAGGAGTTCAAACCCATTATAAACAGCCTTTGGTGAGCTGCTCTCCTTAGCTGTCTGTGTGTGCCACAGGTGCTGACAAGTCATTAATCGCCATGACAACGGCTGCACACACACACACACACACATAACCACACGGCTCTCTCTGTCTGTGTGTCTCACAATCTATAAAGGACAGATTACAGCAGCAGAAACTTCATTTGAAACAGCAAATACACATTATTAACCCCTACAGTGCCAAAATGGGCTCTCTAGCGCCACCTAGACACACTAAAATGGCCACTACAGCCCGTAGGATGTCGTATCAAGATCAAACCAAAACTGGTGTGTTTGACTTACAAATCACGCATTGACACCCAGGACCTGATTCCAACAGGAAGTGAGCTGTTTGACCTTTCAAAGTAAGATTTCGCCTCAAACGTGGTCTCAAGAAAACACATCTCCTCCTACACTGTTTATTTTATCAGTTTTAAAGATGCACACATGCCAGCTCAACTGCTACTAAAGAGATCTTCTGTATAACTTTATCTCTCTCATCATCACATTATTTTCATGATTGGACCAACAGTTTGGACCAACATTTACACAGTAGATTTATTTTGTTTTGTGTTGTTTTTGTCATGTCTTCCTCAAAATGAAGGAAGAGGAATGTGATGGGAAGAAATTCGCCCATCTAATTTGCATAATGTGACATCACTTGTACAGACCTACAGCGACAGAAAGCATTCAAACATCAAAACGTTCAGCTCTGTAAGGATTTTCTGATTTTTGTGGCAACATGTGTGATATTTCTAAATAATTCGCTGGAGGCCGAAACGGGTGAGGTCCCGCCAAACGCTGCTTGCAGCTTTAATTAGGGACCGAGCCCTAAGGCAGAGGACTGCTCACAGAGCAGTCGGACCCTATTGTTTTTGGTGCGTTTATTATTATTTCTTTCTTCCGCCGCCTCTTTGAACTGGAATTTGACCCCCTAAACATGCTCAAAAACTCACCAAAATTGGCACGCACATCAGAACCGGTGAAAAATTTTATAAAATGATTACATTAACCCCTAAAGTGCCAAAATGGGCTCTCTAGCGCCACCTAGGCACACAAAAATGGCCGCCACGGCCTGTAGGAACGTCGAGAAACATGAAACCAAAAGTGGCGTGTTCGTCTCATCAAGACCTAAAAATCACGCGCTGACACTGACCTAAATCCAACAGGAAGTGACGTATTTGCCCTTTCAAAGTAAGATTTTGCCTTAAACCTGCCTTTACTACAACAATCATCTTCTCATACAGCGTTTATCCTATCGACTTCAAACTTGCACAGATTACAGATCAACTCCTTCTAATCAAAAGTTGTGCGTAACTTTTTCATTACTCGCTGCGTTTGGATTTTGTGGCCTCCATAAGGTGAGATGTCAGAAAAACGTCCTGACGATCTTCGAAAGCTGTCCCATAGGAAATGAATGGCAGCGGGGGGGAGAAAGAGACCAATCTTCGGGCTTTTTCTAGCATTTACAGCATCTCCATACTTTGTGCTACAGACTCCATTCCAACTCTCAAATGTTGCCACAAGTCTCATCTATTCACTCATGTTTTCATCTTTTTCATATCTTTTACCGTTTTTGATCTGTGCCTCTCAAAGTACCATGAGCAAAAGTGGAGAAATTCTCACTTTACAATGGGTGTGTATTGCATGGAATGCTGTGAGCTAGAGTGGAGAGGGCTCTAAAATCGTCTAAAACTTTTGTCTTTAACTCGCTGCCATGGCCACAATTTTCACTGTACAGACACAATTTATACCACAAAACGTAGGAAAATTTGTCCTGCTCGCAGATATGTTGACATGGAATCTCTCACACGCACACATTTTTGCTGAGTGGCTCCAAAGCGAAGGAGCGCCGATTTTTTCTCTCATTCACTCCCATGTAAACTCAGAGGAGAAATTTCTGAAACAGCTTAGGTGCAACACATTTAAACTCGCTCCCTGACCACATTTTTGAAGAAATATAAAACGCGACACGCGTGCGTTCACGAAGTGCCTGTCTCTCAAAATCACTTTATTTTCTTGCTTGGACCAACGGTTTGGGCATGCGAAGCATTTGTTCGAGGAGTTCAAACCCATTATAAACAGCCTTTGGTGAGCTGCTCTCCTTAGCTGTCTGTGTGTGCCACAGGTGCTGACAAGTCATTAATCGCCATGACAACGGCTGCACACACACACACACACACACATAACCACACGGCTCTCTCTGTCTGTGTGTCTCACAATCTATAAAGGACAGATTACAGCAGCAGAAACTTCATTTGAAACAGCAAATACACATTATTAACCCCTACAGTGCCAAAATGGGCTCTCTAGCGCCACCTAGACACACTAAAATGGCCACTACAGCCCTGTAGGAATGTCGATCAAGATCAAACCAAAACTGGTGTGTTTGACTTACAAATCACGCATTGACACCCAGGACCTGATTCCAACAGGAAGTGAGCTGTTTGACCTTTCAAAGTAAGATTTCGCCTCAAACGTGGTCTCAAGAAAACACATCTCCTCCTACACTGTTTATTTTATCAGTTTTAAAGATGCACACATGCCACCTCAACTGCTACTAAAGAGATCTTCTGTATAACTTTATCTCTCTCATCATCACATTATTTTCATGATTGGACCAACAGTTTGGACCAACATTTACACAGTAGATTTATTTTGTTTTGTGTTGTTTTTGTCATGTCTTCCTCAAAATGAAGGAAGAGGAATCTGATGGGAAGAAATTCGCCCATCTAATTTGCATAATGTGACATCACTTGTACAGACCTACAGCGACAGAAAGCATTCAAACATCAAAACGTTCAGCTCTGTAAGGATTTTCTGATGTTTGTGGCAATATGTTTGATATTTCTAAATAATTCACAGTGACGACATAAGCTGGGGCGCGAGTGCGAGGTCCCGCCAAACGCTGCTTGCAGCTTTAATTAGGGACCGAGCCCTAAGGCAGAGGACTGCTCACAGAGCAGTCCTCGCCAAAGGCGAGGACCCTATTGTTTTTGCTGTGTTTATTATTATTCTTTATTCTTTCTTCCGCCGCCTCTTTGAACTGGAATTTGACCCCCTAAACATGCTCAAAAACTCACCAAAATTGGCACGCACATCAGAACCGCTGAAAAATTTTATAAAATGATTACATTAACCCCTAAAGTGCCAAAATGGGCTCTCTAGCGCCACCTAGGCACACAAAAATGGCCGCCACGGCCTGTAGGAACGTCGTAGAAACATGAAACCAAAAGTGGCGTGTTCGTCTCATCAAGACCTAAAAATCACGCTGACACCCTGACCTAAATCCAACAGGAAGTGACGTATTTGCCCTTTCAAAGTAAGATTTTGCCTTAAAACTGCCTTTCCTAAAAAATCATCTTCTCATACAGCGTTTATCCTATCGACTTCAAACTTGCACAGATTACAGATCAACTCCTTCTAATCAAAAGTTGTGCGTAACTTTTTCATTACTCGCTGCGTTTGGATTTTGTGGCCTCCATAAGGTGAGATGTCAGAAAAACGTCTGTGATCTTCAAAGCTGTCCCATAGGAAATGAATGGCAGCAGGGGGGAGAAAGAGACCAATCTTCGGGCTTTTTCTAGCATTTACAGCGTCTCCATACTTTGTGCTACAGACTCCATTCCAACTCTCAAATGTTGCCACAGGTCTCATCTATTCACTCATGTTTTCATCTTTTTCATATCTTTTATCGTTTTTGATCTGTGCCTCTCAAAGTACCATGAGCAAAAGTGGAGAAATTCTCAGTTTACAATGGGTGTGTATTGCATGGAATGCTGTGAGCTAGAGTGGAGAGGGCTCTAAAAATCGTCTAAAACTTTTGTCTTTAACTCGCTGCCATGGCCACAATTTTCACTGTACAGACACAATTTATACCACAAAGCGTAGGAAAATTTGTCCTGCTCAGATATGTTGACATGGAATCTCTCACACGTACACATTTTTGCTGAGTGGCTCCAAAGCGAAGGGGCGCCCGATTTTTCCATTCACTCCCATGTAAACTCAGAGGAGAAATTTCTGGAAACAGCTTAGGTGCAACACATTTTAAACTCGCTCCCCTGACCACATTTTTGACTGTAGAAATATAAAACGCGGCACGTGCGTTCACGAGAAGTGGCTGTCTCTCAAAATCACTTTATTTTCTTGCTTGGACCAACGGTTTGGGTATGGGAAGGACTTGTTTGAGGAGTTAAAACCCATTATAAACAGCCTTTGGTGAGCTGCTCTCCTGAGCTGTCTGTGTGTGCCACAGGTGCTGACAAGTCATTAATCGCCATGACAACGGCTGCACAAACAGACACGCACACACGGCTCTCTGGTCTGTGTGTCTCACAATTTTTAAAGGACAGATTACAGCAGCAGAATCTTCATGTCAAACAGCAAACACACATTATTAACCCGTAAAGTGTCAAAATGGGCTCTCTAGCGCCACCTAGGTGCACTAAAATGGCCACTGTGGCCTGTAAGCATGTCGTAGACAGATCAAACCAAAACTGGCATGTCCTAAATCCAACAGGAAGTGACCTATTTGCCCTTTCAAAGTAAGACCAACGGTTTGGGAATGGGAAGAACTTGTTCATCAGTTAAATCTCCACTACAAGACGTCTCTTCTCTGTGTTCTGTCTCTCTCACTCTGACCCTAGCTGCACCTGCTTAGTTATCATGGCAACTATTGTCACAAACTCACAGAAACATGATGTGTGTGCGATTCTACAACTTACCTGCTGACATGACAGCGGCACAATCTCCATTGTAACCCTTTAGGTGCCAGATCTTATTGAGAAAAATATTCCATTTTCATTTCAACATTTCAAAAGGCTGTGGCTTAAAAGTGGTTAGAGATAAAGACATACTGTAAATGAGAAAACTTTTCATCATGACCCAAATTTTGTCATGGGAGTAAATTAACTCATCTAATTTTCATATTGTGGGGTCACTAGGCGGCGGACATATTGGAATTCATAAATATCAGTAAAAAAGCCTTTTGAACATATTTACACAGTAGATTTCTTTTGTTTGGTAGTGTTTTTGTCATGTCATCCTCAAAATTAAGGAAGAGCAATCTGATGGAAGTAAATTAACTTATGTAATTTGCATATTGTGGCATCACTAGGTGACAGCCATATTGGCTTTCATAAATCTCAGTCAAACAGCATTTTGAACATATTTACAGTAGATTTCTTTTGTTTTGTGTTATTATTAATATTATTAGGGACAGAGCCCAAAGGCAGGCCCTGAACATGCTCAAAAACTCACCAAACTTGGCACGCATGTCAGGAGTGGCGAAACATTTTAGACAATCAAAAAAATTCAACCCTAAAGTGCCAAAATGTTCTCTCCAGGGCCACCTAGGCGCACTAAACTGGCCACTGCCACCTAGGTGCACTAAACTGGCCACGACATAAGCTGGGGGTGGAAATGGGCGCGAGTGCGAGGTCCCGCCAAACGCTGCTTGCAGCTTTAATTTACTATGCTATTTTAAGTTACGCCAGTTGGTTTTTCCTCCTTTTTTTTGTCCTGAGAAGTCTACTAGTTTGAAGCTTGTTGTTGAGACTTTGAAATAAAAACCAAATGTTAAATAAGGGCATGAGGAAAAGTTATGTTAAAAAAAAAGAACTGTGTGAAACAATAAATGTTAAACAGTGCAGCGAGTCTGTCCTCATTTTGGAATGTAGCCTAAATAGAGTCATAAATGGTGGGGATTACTGATAGTTAAGAGTCTCAGTTGTTGCTGTTTTCAGTTGCTTTAATAGTGTGGACCACATGATATTTTCTTTTTGATCCTCACAATTTTGGAATCCAGTCGCGGGCCGGATTGGACAGTTCAGCGGGCTGGATTCGGCCCGCGGGCTGCCAGTTGATGATCACTGGTCTATAATTTTGCTCCCTACTTGAGCCACACAGCAGTGTTTCCCCTAGGATGGAGTTGTAGCAGTGGAGGTGAAGCACACGTATGAAAAATAATTTTCACTTGCGTCAAACTTTTTGTATGCTTGCAAAGCACAGCCTGCTGGGATGTTTCTATGTATCTACTGGCACCATAAGGGCTCTTTAGGACTAAGTACATACAGTACTTTTGTGCACTGTAATGAGCAGGTGAAATGTCTGTCTAGCTTACATATGAGGTGTCTCAAGATTTAGGACCATGCAATTTTATTGAATATAATAAAAGTAAAAAGTCACATGACATGCTGCTGTTTTGTGCTATGACCTATTTAAGTGTTGGAAGTTGTTATTTACGTGCCAACGCCTGAACACAACACAAGCTTAGCACGAGTGCTGTGCGGTACTGCTGTGCGAGCAGCTGTTTGTCTGTGCGTAACAGCAGTCTCTTGATGGCTATTTACACAGTGTCCATAACAATAACTTTGTCAGCTGACAAACTGCACCGGGCTCGGGGTCAGGTTTGATCAGGAAAATGCGGCCCGAGCCGCTCTAGCGTGCTCACCTGTGTGTGTAGCGGAACTCCGCCGTGCGCAATACAGAGAGCAGAGGAGTATGTTGTTATGTTATTATATGAAGCGTCTGTCGCGCAAAATAATATCAATGGGGGCTGTGGGCAGGACATTGTTACACAGCTGTGCCTGTGACTTCAGGCAGAGAGATCGCTGCATCAGAGCAGAAGAGCATGTTTTAAAATACATTAATTTTATCAATTAGTTATTAACTTTTACTATTTTTAGCAACTTGCCCGATGGGGCAAGTGAGGTTGTTAGTTTACATGCCTGACCTTGAGTTTTACTTGCCCCGGGCAATCGGGCAATCCTTATTGTTGAGCCCTGTGCTGAGATATGCTGTAATAGCAGAGGGGGCTTGTAACCTTGTAGGGAGAGGAAGAGAGAGCGTGTCAGATTTGTTTTCCAGGAGTGGATGTTGGTCTGTCTGATGCAGCATCCCAGCTAGTCCGCCTGTAGGCCCTGTTCTACACAGGTGCAAATGTTAACTGAACATCATTTGGCATCACTGTAAATGTGTGTGGGAATTTCCTGCATTGTAAGTGCTAGATTTGCAGGAAGCTATGAAATAATGTGCAATCCAGTAGTGCTACACGATTTGATAAAAATGTGCAATTGCGATGGACAATATCGTGATTTGCGATTGCGATTACAATATAATTAGAATATACAATCAGGGTGTCTGCGGGGTCTTAAAAAGTATTAAAAGTTGATAAATCAAATGTCGGAAAATTAAGGCCCTTAAAAAGTATTAAAAAGTCTTAATCGTGATTTTATGAAGTATTAAATTTTCTTGGCATTCAAGCTTTGACAAAAAGTATCCATGAATGTATAATTTATTTTCCTCCTCGCGACTATTACAAACAATGATGTGTAGGTAGGCACACTCGGACTGCCACTCGGGGCTGTGCGCGTACCTGTGCTCAGCATATCTCACGTCCAGGCGCCAAACAGAGGAGCAAAAGACAATAAAAAATCCTTCTCATCTTATCTGAGTTCTGTTGTATGTTTATGCTCTAAGATTTAATTGCAAACTATAACTGTTTAGTAAGTTAAAGATGCGTTGCTGCTAACGACAGCTTGAAGAGGCGATGAGGTCTTAAGGTTTTTTTGGAAGGTCTTAAAAAAGTCTTAAAAAGTATTGAAATTAACCTCAGGATTCCTGCATATACCCTGACAATATAATAAATAAATGGTATTATGAGTCTTTTTGCTTGATTCAGTGTTTCCCCTACATTACATTAGGAGGGCACTGACCTGACGTAGTTATTGTTATGGACAGACAGTGTGTCAATGACCATCAACAGACTGAGCACAGTCAAACACGCTGCTCACACAGCAGCACAGCACGGAACTGTACGCACAGCGGAGCGAACCTGTGTTGCGTTCAGGCGATGTCACGTAAATGACAAATTCCAGCACACCAGAGTCCATGATTTCCCTGTGACACTTACAAATGTTTGCTTAACTGTGCTTGGATGTTGTTTTATGAGGCTCTGGCGGCTTTCAGTTGTCTCTTTGTCTTTAACGTTACACAGCTCGGCTTTCTCTCGCATGTACTCTTCCTTCTTTTCCCTGTGCTGTGTTGTCTCAAGTGCTGATATAGATTGGTCGTGTTGCCGCAGGACGTGGCGACTTTAACTTTTAAACTTTTACACAGCACGTCTTTCTGTTCAACTTCACCGTACCTGAATCCAAAGTATCGCTATGTAATAGACGTTGCGTTTTTTTTTCGCCACCAACTCAAGCTGTTCTTGGTCGAGCTCATGCTCTTCTTCAGCGTCTGTGTTGGTCACTGCTGCATGCCGGCTGCATGCACCAAGATAGCTTGTGGGCATGATGTCTACAAACTCCACACACTACAGGAGAGGCAGTCACGTTCACAGGCACACACGTTAACATTTATTTACATTAATCGCAGCCTTTTATGCAGTTATGTAATCGCACAGCCTGACATCGCGATTGCGATTAGATTAATCGTGCAGCACTACAATCCGGCCCTGCATTGTGCTATTCACGGTGGCAGGACCACACAGCTCCAGGGTGTTTGTGTGACAGAATACATGTTTGGCTTCTCTGTTGAGCTGTAGCATCAGGGTGTTGCACAGATCCATGAGAATGGTAGTCCTAAGTGCACTTTAAGCCATTCACCTCTCTCGCCAATGACTGGGTAGTGTCACAGGAAATTTATAGTGACAATTGTAATCAATTTCATGTGAAACGAACATCATTTTTGGATTGGTGTAAACTGAACAAAGGGACAATGGAGGGAGGCCTGATCTCACTACAAACGCTGTGGGATACCATCCAAAATATTAAGACCGAGATGCTGACCCATTTTGACTCAAAGATGGATCCCATTTATATCAGTTTGTGCAACATCCAAACTTCATTAAATACTCTTGGAGAACAAGTCTCTGAGCTGGAACAATGTGTCAGCTCAAATGAAGACAATGTTCAGGATCATCAGACCCAGCTTCAGCATCTGGAAAAAGAAAATGCTTACCTGGTCGACAAAGTAGAGGACTTGGAGAACCGAAGCAGATCCTCAAATCTCCGTTTTGTAAAGGTTCTTGAATTGGCAGAGGGCTGTGACATTTACAGCTTCATGTCCAAGTTGATTCCGGACCTCCTGGGACATGAGAATTTTCCTGTGCTACCGGTCATCGAGAGAGCTCACCGCAGTCCTACCACCCAGCGTGATGTCCAAATCCATCCTCAGCCCATCCTGATCAAACTCCATAACTTTCAGGATAAAGTGAAAATCCTACGCCTCGTTCTCTCTTCTCTCTTCGTTATCCATGCACACTTAGTGTGATTGTTGACGGAGAAACTAAGCTTTTTCGCTGTCACAAAGAGGCTGAGGCTGCCTTTGTGTCTCCCATGAGCTTTCCATCCTCTCTGTCCTTGATGAACTTGCCGGCATAACTTGGATGTAAGAGGTGCTCTTCTCGATTTCCTTTCCCCTTACAAGTACCTTTCTTTATCCAGTAGTTTCCCTGCATGTACTGTTGATCGTTTGACAGTACAAAAAGACAATTGAGTTGTCCTGGGAATAGTATGTCATGGTATAAGACATTCTTCTGTACAGCGGTTAGTCTACTCTAAAGCCCAGCATACACTGTACGATTTTTGACTGGTTTTGACCCGATTTTTGACCCAAATTTTGGTCGGCCGGCACAGACATTTGCACAGTTGAAGCAGAGCCACATGCCGATTCGCCAACGTCTCTGCAGTATGAGTGCCTGTTCGACGTTTCTTCTTCCACCTACCACAACCGCTATCAACAAGAGAAACCCTGGCGAGAGATAGCCAATATTCTTCAGCTGCCTGGTAAGTTTTTTCTGCTCTCATTTTCAAGCAAGCGCAATAAACATACAAGCTAGCGCACTAGACGAGGTACAACACACACACACACACACACACACACACACACACAGAGGATGCACCCGGCTGTAGCCGGCTTACCTCCAACTCTCGTTGTAAAATGGTCAAACCATACTGTCCATGTCTCTCAAGCCATCTGCGAGTCCATATGCGCCGATGCCTCTTCTTTTTGGATGTTTCGGCACACAGTATAGCGCAAATCATCAAAGCAAACCGCTTGTCCTGCTTCGTTGACAACAACGGCACTTCCGGAACAAATCGGAACTTTCAAATGTATCTTTATTGACAGCTGTCAACGGGCAGGACAGTCAGCAGGGGGCCAATGAGCCGTTTTCACCCGTACAGTGTGAGCTCTCTGAACGTGCTTGATGATCGGAGTGTACAGTGTAAGCACATAAATCGTGAGCTTTGGCCGCACATCGCAGACAACTCACTCGTACAGTGTAAGCTGGTATTAACAAGATTTTAAAAATCGTACAGTGTATGCTGGGCTTTAGTTGTACTCAATTTTTGGCATGTTTACTTTTTCGGCCGTAAATGAGGTCTCAGTAGTCATGAAAACTGACTGTCGTAAAGACGCCGCTTTACTGTAACCTATTGACTCACCTTTTTCCTCCTTCATTCTGACATTTATGCTGCATACTTTAATGAATTACGTATGTGTACTGAAAGTATGAGATATTAGAAATACGTGACTATAGGTATATAGAGTATGCCCCCTATACTCTTTATTTATTTATCCTCTCTCTTCTCTTTTCCCCCTTTTCATACACTCTTGTTTCTAGAGATGCTCCTTCATTTTCTCCCGTGAGCTTTCATCTGTGGATATTACCTGAGTTTTTATAGATATATAGATATATTTTCCTTTTCTGGTCAAGTGTTGGGCTGCAATTTAATGTACTTGTGTTTGTGATGTGGTTCATGTTGTCTTGTGTATCTGTTATTCATGTGTGTTACGTGTACAACCTTTTCATGTATCTGTCGATCAACAATAACCTCAACTTATGTTTGAGCAGTGACAGTGCTAGTTATGACTTGTTTGGAAACTGGATAAAACAAAAGGATTAAAAATTATACATTTGAACATTAGGAGCCTCGTACCAAAAATTGATTTACTCAGAGCATGGGTTGCCTTTCACAAACCAAATATTATTACACTCTCAGAAACATGGTTGAGTAGCAAAATTGCTGACACTGAAATCAAACTACCAAATTATGTGTTATATTGAGCTGACAGATGCAGCAGAGGTGGTGGTGGGGCTACATATGTTTTATCAAACCTGTCTTCTGAACTAATAATTCCTCATACAGACCCAAAATATTTTGAGTGTATTTTTTTTTTTTTAAATTAATTCTACACTAGAATAAGTATATCATGATTGGAAATGTATACAGACCCCCAGCCGCACCAGCAGAATCATCTAATTATTTGAGTTCAACTATTAACTCCATCGACTGTAGTAATGAAATTATTGTTTTGGGTGACTTTAATAAGAACTGGTTAGATAGGTCCTCCTGTAGAGACAAAAATGTTTTTTTCAAATTTGAACCTTACACAATTAATTAATGAACCTACAAGAGTCACTCCATCCTCTCAGTCTTTACTTGACTGGATATTTGTTTCACATTCACATCACAAATGCTGGTGTTCTGTAAGACTGTCTCAGTGACCATTCAGCAGTCTACTGTATTTGGAAAATAAAACTACCTAAATCCCCTCCAAAATTAGTTAAAATTAGACAACACAAGAAAATGGACTTTAATATGTTTATTTATGATTGATTTTCCATTAACTGGGAAAGATTTCAATTAATACCTGATGTTCAAAATGCATGGGATTTCTTTTATTCTAAATTCATGGCCGTGATTGACAAACACGCTCCATGGAAAATGGCCAAAGTTAAAGGCAGACACAGAGTGTGCCAGGGCTGACGTCAAAACCCAGAAGTTTAGCATCGCGCTGGTTCCCGGAATAGAAAGTGAATGTTATTTTTGCATTGCGTTTTGGATCATGTCAGAAAATAAGCTCTGTGGCTTACACAAGTTTCTGATACTTACAGGTTTTGTTCTGCGAGATAATCTTCACATATGAACACCTTTCATACCGCATTTGAAGCTTAAATGTGATCGCCAGAAGTAAAAAGCTAACGTTAGGCTTTAACGGGCTACATGACTACTCCATGGTCGCATGACTCTTGACGTCACCGCCACTAAGCTTTCAACTGATTCAGGGCTCGACAGTGCAAGCGTTTCACTCGCATTTGCGACTAAAAATAGGTGTGTGCGAACTGTAAAAAATATTTAGGGGCACGTGTGCATAAAAAAATCAGCCGAAGCAGCCTATATTTTTGTCAATAAAAAAAAACGCAAATGTTGGAGGAACTCAGCCATCTTCCCTCTTCCCTCCCTCCGGCACAGTGAATATAAGTCCCACTGTCGGCAGCGTGGAAATAAGTCAAAGTGTAGAGGAGACGGACCAAGAAAAGGGGCGTACCTCCGGGGAAGCCTGCTCCATTCTCCCCGCAGTTAGGGACCGTTCTTCACAGCCAGGCTGTCGGCTGGGTGGAAATAAGTCAAAGTGTGGAGGAGACGAGGGACCGGGAAAAGCGATGGACCCCCGGGGAAGCCTGCTCCGTTCTCCCCGCAGTTAGGGACCCTTCTCCACGGCCAGGCTGTCGGCTGGGTGGGAATAAGTCAAAGTGTGGTGGAGAAGAGGGACTGGGAAAAGCGGCGGACCTCTGGGAAGCCTCCTCCGTTCTCCCCGCAGTTAGGGACCGTTCGCCACAGTACCGCTGCTGGACAGGGTGGAAATAAGTCCTGCAGAGTTTCAGAGGACCTGGAGAATGTTTTAGGATAGTAATAACATTATATAAGATAATCATATTGCAAAGATAATATAAGATAATAACATTAAAGACAAAATTAAATTGCAATACTTTTTCAAAACTTGATGATTTTACCTTTCTATACATTTTGTATACAAATTCATTAAATAATTTTGCTTGTAAATGTCTATTTGCATCATGTTTATTAAGGAAAACACATTATTTGATAAATTTACATTGTGCCCCTAAAGTTCTTTGTGCGCTCCTTACTTTTTCAACTTAGGAGCACATGTGCTCCTTGGGAAAAAAGTTAGCGTCAAGCCCAGTGACTTCGGTTGCTTTATTTTAAAAACATTGTATAATGGGGAAATCAGACTGTTTAAGCTAAATAAGAAGCTGTAATGGCAGACTGCCAGCACTCCTGCCTGTTTGGGGGTGATGATGTTTAATGTCCCCGACAGGGTTTGTAGTCGTATTGAGCAACTTGTTAGCAACCGCCTTTTTTATGTATTATGTATGTTTACACGTAAAAGCTTCAAAATTCACAAGTAGGGTATTGACGTGTTTTATGTCGTAGAACGAAACCTGAAACTCACGAGAGAACCAGAAGTGCTAAAAGCGCTAACGGAGTTCCGGGTTTACTGGCACACTCTATTTGCCTTGGATCAATTCTGAACTTATATCCATTTTTAGACAGAGGGATAAAGCATGATCAAAATTTCGTTTGTCAAGGAAACATGATGATTGGGAAGCATACAGACAACTAAGAAATATCAGCAAGACGCAAGTTTGAAATGCAAAATCTAATTGTTAAAAAGAATGTCTAAGTGAAAATGCCAAAAATCCTAAACAATTTTGGAGTAAAATAAAAAACATTTCATACTTCAGATAAATGCTCTATTAGTCAACTAAGAGCTGCAGACACAATGCTGATAGATCCGTCACTTATTGCATGTGAGCTCAGTCAACATTTTTCCTCGCTTAACTCCTCAGACTGTACACATGACTTCTAATTTCATCACACCTTGTCAAAGTCATTTTTATTTTCATACAATAACTCCTGTTGATGTCTGCAATGCAATTTGTGATCTAAAAGAGAGCAGTGGTCCTGGACTAGTTGGGATTGAAACCAAGTTCATTAAATTAGCATCTCTTATTCTTAATTATCCATTGGCTGACCTGTTTAATCTTTCATTAAGTACATGTGTAGTTCCAACTATTTGGAAATGTACACGTGTAACTCCTCTCCACAAGGGTGGCGACACACTTGACCCTAATAACTACAGACCTATTTCAATTATTTGTGCCATTGCCAAAGTATTTGAGAAAATTATTACAACTATTATTACAATTACAATTATTACAGTACCTTAATATCAATAATATTGTTTGCGCTCTTAAAATTAAAATTTACCAATGATACTTCATCTGCTTCTGATCGTGGTCATCTCACAGGAGCAATATTTATTGATCTCACCAAAGCTTTTGATCTGGTTGATCACTATCTTCTGTTAGACAAGCTTCATGCAATTGGTCTCTCCCAACATGCGCTACTATGGTTTAATTCTTATCTTCACAATAGAAAGCAATGTGTTGTATTGAGAGGATGTAATCAGACCTACTTATTCAGCAGAATGGTGTCCCTCAAGGCTCTACCTTAGGACCACTTCTTTTCTTAATTTTTATAAATGATCTCCCACTCTGCTTCTCCAACTGTTGTGTACAATTATATGGAGATCAGACACTTCTATACCACTAATTCAAGAGGCCCTTCAATTGGAGTTTAATGTTTTTCAAATCAGCGGCTTGTCAAGGGACTATATTCAACTTATCTTGCATTGTAACATGCATTATGACAACTTAATAAGGTTTATGTATGTTTGTAAATGAAGTGGAGGAGCCTGCAAGTGTTTAGTTTAGTCTCAGAGGCTCTGTGGACTGCGGACTCCGCAGCTCCGCTCAGCTGTCGAGAGAAGTGTACTTCTGCTGCTTCTTCTTCTTGTGTAACCTTCACTGCATGAAAAGCTGGATTTTCGCCAGTAAGCGGCACTGTAGATCGTCGTGGAAGTTCACGTTTACGACTGCACGCGGCAATTTGCAGGCAATACCGAAAACTGATGTGAATTGTCAGAAATTGACGCGGGCCTTGCTTGGCAGTCCCCCCATGACCCCACTTCCCCTAATTCTAGGGGAGGCTTTAACATGTAAATGAAAATGCTGTGAGCTATACAAATGCAAATCAGGGTAGCAGGGGGAGTTTTACCCCAGGTTCCATTTTTCTAAAAGGTATTAACTTCATTAAAAAATCTCTGGTATAAATAGATCAGGCTTAATATAGCCTAATTATAGACTCTTAAATTTTAGGTTGAATTGATTTATTTAATGAAAGTATGCTAGATTAATTACTGTGTATGTCATTAGCAATGGCATATCATGACAGGATAGTAGCAGGCTCTGTACGTTATCCGACTTGGCCCTTTAGGATTTTTTCTCCCAAACTCCATTTTTGAAATAGCGCTTTCTGTGGTCAAAATACTGTGTATGACAGAGTCCAGTGTTGCAGTGTTCACAGAGGCACCGAGGTCTTTTCTTCAGTCTTGGGACTTCCATCTTTCAACTGACTGCACACCGTGTTTATATCACAGAGCTTCATAGGTACACCATGCCTGTTTATATCATAAACATATGCGAGCTCGTCCCGCGAGTTCTTCCGTATAACAATGACCTCGCATGTGATTGGACAGGGAGCCCTCGTCCAATCATGAGCGAGGTCATGGGCACCTCGTCCAATCACATGCAAAGTCATGGGCATGACTCATACAGCAGTACCTGCAAGACGAGCATATACAGACATGTTTTTATTCTTGTACTCAGACCTTTTCCTCCATTTCCTGTGTTTTAACTGCCGTTTCGTGAACTACAGTGGCTGGACGGCGTCTCACCTTCAACTCTTCTGCATGGACGCGATCAACCCCTTTCAGGCAGTCCGCAGACCGGCGAGAAGAAACTGCTGAATGCTATCAGTGGGCTGTCTCGTCAACTTACTCTGCTTGCTGCCGATGTGAATGAGCAGTTCACTGTAGTGAACTCCAGGTTGCTCTCCATAGAGGATAGGTTGGCTGCTTTGGAGTCGAAAAAGTGTGTGGAAGAGACTAACTCTAAGAAGAAGAGACGGGTGCACAATCCCAAGTTTGCGGTAAGAATATGTTCGGTGACTGCTAGCTAAACTATAAGTAGCCTAGTAGCCTTGTAAAAGAACAAGTGAGCAGAACCAGTGTAAGCTGTTTTATAAAAGTGTATGTTTTTGGTCTTGTAATTTACAGGAAGCAGTACGCCGTCTTCACAACTCGGAGACAAATTGTAGGCGCTACGAACCGGGGCAAGCTTAAGATTTAAAGAATATGCTTTCATTCTGCTGTATAAGGAAATAGATACGTTAATAGATACCGATCTTAACCATTCATTTTGTTTTCACAGACTAACCTCGCCTCATAACGAGACCGTGACTTGCTCGGAGCTATGTCCTAAAGTCCAGATTTACATAACGCTGATAGTGACGCCATTGTGTGTAAGTAACTTTAACTGTTTTGTTCCTGTTCCTTCCTTGTTTAATTATACTGTGACTTACGTTTTTTTTTTCATACCACGCTCATTCGTTCGAGAAGAAAGATGGTAAGACTTATTAGATTAGATCCGTTTTTGGTCAGTGTGACTACCATCTTGCACTCCACCCCCATTTTGTAGCAAAAACACCTAAAATGACATACCCAAATTAAAATGACTGTCGCATCTGAACCGCTCTGACTACATGCATGCATGAGGTCTTGCCAGAAAGAAAACTCTCTGAAGTTTGTTGTGAAAGTGTCAGAAACACTCTAGGTGATACAGAGACAGAGTAATGGGCCTCTGAAGTCAGTAAAAAGTAAGTAAAAAAAAAAAAAAAAAAAGATTTTCAGGATGAATAACTGTCTGTGGCTTCATCTGAGCAGGTAAATGACACTGTGAGGCTGTAGGCACACTATCAATGAACATTTGTTTCAAGTTTGAAGAAGATTGCTCAACGTATGACCATTCTACAGTGTTTTTACCATGAAAAGATCCAGGCGGAGCTCCACATGACAAGAGTGCTCACTCCGCTTCAAAACAGTACTATCAGTGATCAAACAATACTCAGCCAGCTTCAGATATTGTACCTTATTGAAATCAGGTGTGATTATGATAGCTGATGTTGTTTATGACACAGAAACACCATAAAATATCACCAAATAAAGCCATATGAAACGTGAAAGTTGTGATCCCACTTTCTAGGCGGTATATCTCAGCCAAAAATAGTGGTAGGAGTGAGATCTCACCATTTATAAACCAGCTACGTGTCCATTGACGGCTCGGCATGAGATCGCAAGTAATCCTTTAACTTTTCCCTTCGAAAAACGGCATGACATGACTTGTCACCACTCATCGCGATTTTGGACTTTGTGTGTTTAGGCTGCTCTGGTGCGAGACCCATAAGGAATAAAAGAAAAACGATGCCAAATCGTTGATACCAAACATCACATGGTTTGATGACGTAGTGCGCCTGTGAGATGCCATTTAACAGAGCACAGACGCCGGTCTGAGGGGAGTTAAAGAGGCTATTTTTCAGGTGCATTAATAGATGTGTTGTGTCCATACGCAGTGCATTGCGCAGTACTGATTGTCTTTATTGATTGTTTTTACAGCTGCTGGAAGCAAGACAGAGTGTGCTTGCCGACGATGAGGTGGACCTGTCTGGATGGATTGTGTGACCTCCAGTCTTTCGTAGCCAGGAGCTCACCGAGCTCTCTGCCTTGCTGCAGTTGAGATTAGAGGCAATTCCCAAGTACAGGGTAACGCACCACAGACATTTGTAAAATGGACCAAATTCAGACAGAATGCCGCCAGTTACCTACAGCTCCGAGGCGGCAGACAGACACTTCACGGTGCTGTAGGATTTTGGCCTTCTCCTGAGCTTCCCATTTGTTGTATGGACATTTTTGTACATAGTTGTGTGTTTGTGTTTCTGCTAATAAAGCTCTGTCTTTGAATAAACAGCATGTTCCTGGCAAATTTTCCTTTCCTCAATAAATTCATATGAATATGAATGAATGAATATATATATATATATATATATATATATATATGTATATGTATGTATGTATGTGTGTATATATATATATATATATATGTATATATATATGTATATGTATATGTATATCAAAATCTATATATATAATTTGCTCAGGTGATGACAGCTTGGGGTCGTTTACACAGGCTTGAACAAAAAATGCATCAGACTTAACCTTAACCAGACTTAACCTTGCTTAGGTAGGGTACCTTTCTCTCACCCTTTTCTCTCCCGGACTGTTATTCGAAAAATTGTCGAATAGTTGCCATGATTTTCGAATAGTGTTTTTGCTTGTGCTGCCCATTCCTGGTTTTAACTAGTTGGCGGCTTTTATTTTGCTGTGGCGGTGTGCCATGACAATTACATGTAGAGGAAACCCTGCAATTTGAATGTGGTGATTGCTGCTTCAGGTCTGAAAATGGTCGTCAAGAAAGTTTAAGACTTTTCCCAGAAATGGGCCTCTGGTCTGTGCACACTTGCTTCCCTACTCAATCACACACACACACACACAGTGGCCACGGATAACAAGTCCAGTGGTGCAGCTATGCTAGTTGTGGGTAAACAAGCTGAGGCCCACTGACTACCAGCCTCTATACAAGGCTTCATTCTATTCAGTAGCTCTGTTGATATTCCATTGGTGAGGTGTGCTACTGCAAGACACCGTTGTGTGTGTGTGTGTGTGTGTGTGTGTGTGTGTGTGTGTATATGATATTTTTAACACTTGACAATGTAATCTCTCCTGTATTTACCTAATTTAACATGTAATTGCACAATATGAAAATGTTGACTTTAGTGATCTAGTTTGGTTTACTTTATGTGAGAACCATACCAAATAATGAGCAGCTGCTCTGCTGTGTACTCAGACAGTTTTGTGAATCTAGAAAGGATTCATCCTCGATATGGCAATGCACAGATATTGATTAGACTCAATGTATTGCAGCTTGTTCCTTGTTTTGACTTGTGGGATGTATAAAGTGACTGTATCAGGGCTTGACGCTAACTTTTTTCCCAAGGAGCATATGTGCTCCTAAGTTGAAAAAGTAAGGAGCGCACAAAGAACTTTAGGGGCACAATGTAAATTGATCAAATAATGTGTTTTCCGTAATAAACGTGATGCAAATAGACATTTTACGAGCAAAATTATTTAATGAATTTGTATACAAAATGTACAGAAAGGTAAAATCATCACGTTTTGAAAAAGTATTGCAATTTAATTTTGTCTTTAATGTTATTATCTTATATATATTATCTTGCAATATGATTATCTTATATAATGTTATTACTATCCTAAAACAGGGGTAGGGCGCAGAGGACAGGATTTGGGGGAGCACAGGCTCGTTCATGAGCTACAGCTCCATGGTGACCGCTTCCAGGTCTACTTCAGGCTTTTCTCTACTGTTGGATGCGCGGCGCCGAGGTGTCGTCACAGCGCGTTGCGGTGAAATTAAAATAAATTCAATTCGAGCGCAGGCTGGCGGTGTGCAGACGCCGCGGCAGAGCGGTGCGCTCTTGTGCCACGGTAGCACATACACAATGAATGGGTTCGTTGGCGGAGGTCTGCACTTTGCACGCTCTGTGTGAAAAGGGCTTTATTTCCACCCTGCCCAGTAGTGGTACCGTGGCAAATGGTCCCTAAAGGCCTCTACACATGATCAGCTGTAAAACCGCTTTGCGCTGGCTGTCCCATTGTTTGTCTACGGAGAGGGCAGCAATGCCTGACAAAGCGGCACTGCTACCCTTGGTGTTGCGCACCGCTCTGATTTTCCGCCTGAGCGCTGCGCTCAGAGTTGAAATTATTTGAACTACGGGGAGAACCCCGGAGGTCCGCCGCTTAACCCGGTCCATCTCCTCCACACTTTGACTTATTTCCACACTGCCGACAGTGGGACTTATATTCATTGTGCCGACAGTGGCTTGGAAAACTGCCCATAACCGTGTCACACGGGGAAGAGGGAAGAGGGAAGGCGGCTGGAGTTCCTCCAACATTTGCGGTTAGATTATCTTTTTTTTTTATTGACAAAAATATAGGCTGCTTAGGCTGATTTTTTTTTTGTGCACACATGTGCCCCTAAATATTTTTTACAGTTCGCACACACCTATTTTTAGTCACAAATGCGAGTGAAACGCTTACACTGTGTATTGGAAAATCAAGTATAAATGGTTGCATAGTTTTTTTAAGGCCACCAGCATGAGACTCACTTTGGCGTTTAGAGCATTTAGACTCATTCTCTCTAGTGGCTCTCCCCCTCTCACAGACGCACACACGAAAAGAAAGAACATGCACATCAAAAACACTCCTCCGCCCATCCATCCTCTAGGCCAGGGGTAGGCAACATGTGGCTCCGGAGCCACATGTGGCTCTTTAGCCCCTGTCCAGTGGCTCCTTGAGCCTTTGAGAAAAGAATTCTATAGAAATTCATTCTATGAATCCAAATGTTGCCGAACCTTGATAGCAGTTGCTAGTCTTGAGTCTCCCTAGCTGGTTAGCTATGGATGCCAAATCCATAAAAGTAAATTGAACTAGAACTGCAAGCAGTTATGAACGGGGGCCAAGCCTCCCTGTGCAACTCGGCCCCCGGGTGTCGCGGAGCCCTTGGAAGTCGGCCCGACCAAACATCACTAAGCTGTATGGCTGGCCTCAGGAGCGACTCTGCATCACGCTCACTAAATTTCATGTGAATCTGATCAACTCTCATGTCACTTGATGTTTCTCTGTTTATAGCGCCCCCTACCGGTTAATTTGTGGCAAATTTGGCCCAGAGCCTCTGGTTGACGTCTGAAACAAGTGAATTGAGTTTGACGTTGATAGCTTTTACTTTGACAAAAATATGCAACGGTATGTGTTTTTTAGCTAGCAGAAAAAAAATGTTTATTTATAAGTACCGCAGTTTTTGGAGTAGCAAAATTCTTTTGATAACTTTTGATCAGGCCAGTCTGGAGATTGTACGTGTAAAGTTTCGTGCAGATGGAGCTTAAACACTAGGAGGAGTTTGAAAAATTAGGTTTTTGATGTGTAGTGACTTACTAAGAGACATATGCAGTGGGAGTGGGCGTGGCCTATGTCAGAAGATGCAACTCTATTTAGGGAACACGTGGATATAAAGTTTATGAAGATGTGTTTTAAAATGTGGAAGTTACAGGCCAAAACGCGTTTGCCTCAGTTGTAGCGCCACCTAGTGGAGTAGACACACAATTTTTGGTATGGGTGGTCTGTGTGCTATTCTATATATACCCTGTGAATTTCAAAGCCCTCAGTATAAAAACAAATGTTTGTTGTTGATCTTGTAATAAGCCACGCCCACTTTGACCAGTCGTGATAAACTTCAAGTTATGGCCTCAGGAGTGACCCAGCATCATACTCACCAAATGTCGTACAAATCGGTGCTGCCATTTGAGAGATATAAATTTCCCATTTTTGCAGCACCCCCTAGTGGCCAACATTAGTCAAATTTGGCTCATACCCTCAGAGTCACATGCCAAGCAAGGATCTCAGATTTAGTGTTGTTAGCATTTATTTTGACTGAGATATGCAACAGTTCGCGTTTTTATAGGTAGGTAGCAAAATGCATTTGTTAATAATTTGTGCATATTTGTACCGAACAAAATTCTTTTGATAACTTTAGATCAGGTCCAGCTGACGACTGTCTGTGCCAAGTTTCACGCTGATCGGACAAAATCCCAAGGAGGAGTTTAAAAAAGCAGGTTTTCCAGTTTTCATGATTTTGTGAAAAAAAAATTATAGGCGGAAATGGGCGTGGCCCAGCCCAAGTGATTCAGCACTATTCAGGGAATCTGGGGATATGAGGCTGTTGAATGTGTGACATACAGTGTGGGAGTTATAGCCCAAAACGCGTTGACCTTGGTTATAGCGCCCCCTGCTGACGGACCTATGTCATTTTTTGCGTCTGAGGTACGTGCAGGGGTCTGGACCAACCCTCCAAATGGCACCACCCTCCCTTGCACGGTTTAGCCTGCAGCATCACTTTTACCAACGGAAAAATAAAAATAGAGAAAAACTATAATAATAATAATAAAAACCCGAACAAAAACAATAGGGTTCCCAGCACCGCTGGTCCTGGGAACCGCGTATGCTTGCATTTGCGGTTCCCATAATAAAAATAGAAAAATATATTCTCTAATAAAATAGAGAATGTAGTAGTGCGTGGATAGATTTGTTTGCTCTCACTGCCAGCTCTGCAAAATTTAAGTACCAGATAACTATAAATAGTACCCTGCACAGTGGCCGCCTTGTGGTAAAACATATTAACAAATGCTTATTTAGACCATAAGTATAAGCTAATTTAGACTTAACAGGCTATGTTACCTTGATTATAAGGCTGAAACATGTTTTGTGGCTCCACATAGATTTTTTAAAAATTCCTTTTGGTCAAAAATGGCTCTCTTAATGGCAAAGGTTGCAGACCCCTGCTCTAGGCTGCTAAAGTTACTATTTAGTCGCATGTTGCGATCATGGGGCACAGTGGTGCTCCATGATCGCATGTTGCAATCATGGAGCACCACTGTGACTTCCAAATATTATGGACTGGAGAACTGTTTGTTTGTTTCTAGCTTACAGTGAATAAATCATCCTCTTTAGCGGCAACATGAAAACAGTTTAACTTAATGAGTTTAACGATAGCGTGAGTAGAGGAAGTGGTTGTTTTTGTATCTGCAGGGCTCCAGACTGTGACTATTTAGTCACATTATACGACCATGGAGCACCAGTGCAACTTGCAAATAGAGTGGTGGAAAAAAGTTTTCGGACACCCTTAAAATTTTACACAATCTCAAATATTATCATGAAAAATCTTTTTTTGTGTTTCAAAAGGTGTGGCTGCATTAGACAGATACAAACAAATACAAATTATATTTATTTGTTTATTGTTTACAAGAAAAACTAACAAAACTAAATTCTTGACAGTTTCAATATGTCAGTTCTCAACATTGTCGGTATCAAAGTCAACAAATAACAGAGAATGTGTTCAAAACTGAACAAAAAATAAATAAACCATCACATCATCAAATTAATATTTAGTAGTCCTGCCATTGGCACGTAGTAGAGCTCTAATCCTGGCTGGCATGTTCCCCACGAGCCTTTCACACTGTTGAGGGGTAATCTTGTCCCATTCTTCTTGAATTACTGCTTTTAATTCTTCTAAATTCTTTGGTTTATGCTTTGAAACAGACCTTTTGATAATCCACCACAGATTTTCAGTGGGGCTCATGTCCAGGGATTGAGCTGGCCACTCTAAGACCTGGATACTGTGCTCCTGCAGCCAACTTCTACTGGCCTTGGATGTGTGGCAAGGGGCATTATCTTGTTGAAACATCCAGTTTTTACCTCAACGGAACAGTGCACGCAGAAGGGAGCGTGTGGGTTTCGAGAATAGTACAATACTTGGTAGAGTTCAATGTGCCATCACAGACAGTGAGATGACCAACACCAGCAGCACTCATGCATCCCCAAACCATGATACTGCCTCCACCATGCTTGACAGTAGGTACTGTACATGCTGGAGATAATGCTTCGCCTGGCTTTCTGCGTACCCTCACATTAGTAGGAGGAAGATAAAGCTGGAAATTGGACTCATCTGACCACAAAATCTTCTTCCAATTCCTGGCTGTCCAGTTCTTGTGTGCCTGGGCCCAACGACGCCGGCTAACCTCTGTCTCTCATTGATCAGGGCTTCTTGATAACCGTAGGACCTTAAGCCATGATCTAAAAGTCGGCCACGTACAGTGCGGGTGGAACACTGGACACCAGTTTGGTTTGACCACTGCTGCTGAAGCTCCCGTGATGTCATTCGGCGGTTTTGCCTGCACATGCGGATCAGGATGCGGTCATTTCTTGCTGAAGAAAGCCTTGGACGCCCAGATCTTGGTTTGTCTTCCAAGCTGTTGGTTCGTCTGTATTTCTGCAGAGTGTATCCAACTGCTGAAGGACTGCATCTGCACTTCTGGGTATCTGGCGGAAGCTGTACCCTTCCTGGCTGAGAATCTTTATCTTCAGGCGTGTTTCCTGCGTTAGGTTCCTTGTTTTAGCCATTTTTGTGTCTGAAGAACTTTCAAATGTGCTGGCTTTATGTAGACACGAAGCTTGGCAACAAAAATTGTGTCTTTTAATAAAAAGAACGACCTTCATCACTGGTACCAAAATGACCCAATACTCAAAATTTCTTATGTATTTTTATGGAACCAATCAATTTTAAGTTTTTAATGGCTTTTTTAGGATTTATTTAGTATTTTGGCTGTGACTGTACTAAAAGAAATTGCACTTGAAGACCTAAGAGTGATTCTTAATGCAATATTTCACAAATGCATGGGGTGTCCGAAAACTTTTTTCCACCACTGTATTATTGTTTTTTTTCCCAGCTTACAGTGAATAAATCCTCACGTTTAAAGGTGCAGCGGAAACAGTTTAACTTCCTGCAAACTGCTAACATCTGACCATTGACCAGAAGCTTCAAGTTCACAGCAAAAACATCAACACTTCCAGACCCACATGAGCTGGATGCTTCAAAATAAAAGCACCGGTGGTTCCACTGTGATTTCTTTACTTTAAATACTTTCAACTTTATTGTAGTAGTACTTAATTTAACTTTATTGTAACAGTATTTTATTTAAGATTACCATGACAGTATTTATCTAACTATAATGTAAGAGTATTTTATTACCTTTATTATAACAGTACTTCTATTTTACTTTATTGTAACAGTATTTTATTTAACTATATTATAAGAGTATTTTATAACCGTAATTTGTTTAGCTTTATTGTAATAGTATTTAATTTAACTTTATTATGATAGTAGCTACTTTATCTAACTTTATTGTAACCATAGTTTATGTAATAATTTTGTATTTTAATCTTAAGTACTTGAGAAGAGATTTATTGAGATATATTGTGTATCATGATATAGCCTAAAAATATCATAATTAAGCCATACTGTCCAGTCCTACCCTTACTACTCTGTAGTATGTGTTGATACATACAGTGCAGTGCATATTCCCTGAATCTGTTTGTGTTCATTAGTCCTGTGTAGCAGTTTGGGGATGCAGAGCCCCCGTCACCTCCTCACTGTCAGTGCCTGTGCCTGGGTCAGCAACCTCTGTTACTGTAAGTTAACCCTATGGGCCCTAGGCCTTTTTGGGGTATTTTTACTGCCTTTACTTTTAAGCTCATATCACAGTCATTATAAAGGCTACATACACATGCTATATCTTGTGTTTTTCAGGACAATCTGGGCTAACCAGATTTGCCATCATTACATGTCCTCCTATGTGCCTGTATTTTATATAAATTTTTATATCATTATATAATTTTTAAAAAACAAATTCGTATGACTAAATTCTTACATTTTTACATGTATCTCACCATAGCAAGTTGGAAAATGACATATTCTGCCATATCTGAAGAGGGGAGACTCTCTGGAATCTGGCAATATAAGAACCATGATGGTGGGACATTCTGTTACTTCACAGCTGTCCAAAACATGTGGTTTGTGCCAGGCGGACATGATTGTCACTTTTTTTTCATTATTGCATATTTGCATCTTGAAAGTCGGACTACAAATGTGGATAGACAGGGAGAAACACACGCAAGCCTAAGACGTGGTAAGATACGATATTCCTCACTATATGAAGTGACTGATAACAAGATCTGTATAATGGATTGTAAAGAAATTCGTCAGGTTTTTATTTTGTAGACACTTGATCTGTATTTGTAGCGTGATGGGATGACAGCACAATGATGTGTGTGGTATCACTGGAAAGCTCTGCTCCTGCGCTTTCATGTGATATGTGTGGCATTTCTGCACGAGCCTGCATTCGCGAGTAATCCATCCAACAGTAATGTGTGTGCAAAGCTGTATGAAAGCTCTGTTATACATAATTTTAGTGTAACTGTATCTTTTTTTTTTTCGCTGTTAAAGTGCTTGGTCTTCTCGGAAAGCTACGATTCCGTTGTTTCATGTGATACGTGTGGCTTCTCGCTATGACGAACGGTTGTGGAGAAAATCCATAGAGAAGAACAGGTGTGAATTTGGACGCACTATGCGTCGTTCAGGCCCATAGGGTTAACCTCCAAGTGGAATGAAACCCCCAAACCCTTTTATTATTCCTTTGTTGAGTCCTCGTTGTCTTCCCCATGTATTGTCAGTCATTTTGTTGGTGAAACAAAGTCCCTCATGTAGTCTTTTTCTCCCTCTGATGGTTTGTCCTACACATCTGTCTTTGTTTCCTGCATTGTGCTAATGAATGGCTAATTAACACTCCAGTAAAGGCCATGAGCGATCGGTCACTGGCGTAGTGGAAATTGGTCATTGGGAATACAGTTTCAATTGCCCAAACACATAATGGACTAATATTTGGCAAACTTTGTGCTGACATGTTCACGTAATTATAGTTCTAGTCTAGTTTTATTCAACATTTTAGTCAATGAAAATTTATGACATTTTGGTCATGATCTTTAAATTATTATGTTTTGGGTTTTTTTTTTTTGTTTTTTTTTTTAATCTTTAAACTAGTCGCATCAGAAAGTAGAATGTAGGTGACAGGTTGTATAAAAATTTCATTCAGACAATTCTTTTCTACAACTACAATTAACTTCTACACACTTATTAAGTGTAATTTCTCCAGCAGTTGTTTTTGACAGGTGTAGGGGGTGATTTACGAGCACACACACTTACTGATCATCATTTGAAAAGCTCAACATCTCTTTTATTTATGCGCTCAAAAACTTTGATGCCAAAAATAATTAATCTTAGACAACTAGGATTTGTACCCAGGTTCATTGTAAACTCTTGACTCATTGATCTCACTGTCAAGAAGTAGAAAAAAAACTTAATGAAAGCCTATATTCTTTGCAGCATATTTGTTTGGAGGTTCAAACTCGTGTCCTCTCACAGAGTTGGTGGAGAAAAGTAAACTCTCATCTCTGTCAGGGAAAACTTATCTGAGTCCAGACTTTCTACTTACATCACAGCTACGCTGACATATAACTGAGCCTCCTACCTGCCTGTCAAACAATATCAACCCATAAATCTTCTCCAGTCCGACTGAGTGGAGTCCTGAGGGGATCAGCTGGCGGTGGCTGCTTGCTCTGATGCCGCTCAGCGTCTAACGAAAGATCAGCCGACTATTCACTGGAGTTTACCAGCCTGTCGCTCATGCGGCATGTGAAGATAAAAGTTAAAAAAAAAAGTTCATTTATTTTATTAATCCCCCTGAGGGGAAATTCAGTGTTTTTACTCTTGCTTGTCAATTACACATAGGTCCGAAAGACACACACATGCACAAACAGGACCTATACATGCACAAAGTGGAGAGATGTCAGAGTGAGGGGGCTGCCCTTGGTGAGGTAATTACAAGCATGGCCATTCACGGCTTTTAATAGCCCCTTTGCCACCAACATTTCCAGGAACTGTTATTTCCAGGAATTTATTTACCTGGATAAAAGAATTCCTGGTAATCTGTGTGGTTTGAATTTCCACCGCACCTCAAAGTTCCGGAAAATGTATTCAAATCTGGCTGATGATGTAGATGATTCGCCATGTGCCCTTTATTTAGCTCCACTAGCTTATTGGCTGGTAACATGGCAACATTAGTGCTGTTAGAGAGAGGATGGACGGCAGCGCTGGTTATCTGCTGCGTGCTCCGCCGTCTGTCAATACCCACCGGCTGTGTTTGCTGTGCGGAGCGGTGCAGCTCCACCGGAAGACATCTCGGTGCACTGCCATGATTAATATCTCCTCGTCCATGGTGTTAACGGGGTGAAATGACGTCTGAAAACCTCTGACCTGTTGACTTCAGGCCTGCCTCTGCCCATTATGTAGTTTTCAAGGTGTAGTGCAGGGAAATATGATCCGCCGTGAACACTATGTATTTGATTTTGAAAATTAACCGGATGTTTTATTGTGTTTCTGTGCACGACTTCCTGCCCCGCACGATCTGCTCTGTGCTGAATTGCTGCGTTGTGCTCCGGCATCCGGCAAAAATAGAAGTCCTGCGTATCTGTTGCAGAGGGCTCCGGAGTGCCGGAGCTGAGACGTAGCCGGAAGGCAGCACAGCCGCAGCCGGTGGAAACACACACATTGACTAGAATTGAATCCTATCGGCTCCGCTGCCGTGCCGGAGCGGAGACGCAACCAACACACATCTGGTGGAAATAGGCCGTCAGCCAGCAGCTAAGTTTAAGAGTATTTTAAGATAAGTGTCAAACTAAGTTAGTCTACATACAGACAGCTGTCTTGAGCTTATTAGTAACAGTTTGCTATCAGCTGAACTAGCATGCTGTCCTTGTGTAAGACATAACGTTAGTGTCGGTGGATGAGAGACTGTGGACGGAGCATCTTGAATATCGCTGTCTGCATGTTTACATGTTCATACTTGCTGAACACATGTATTGATAAAGTATTGGCTTCTTATTCGCTAAGGTTTAATTTCACTGACAGTAACAAGCGTAGCTGCGGTCAACTCAAGTAATTTTCAAGTTATCTTGACTACGTTTCCACCGGGGCCACTCGACCGTTCACTGGTCACCGTGTCGTCTGTGTACGTGTGTGTTGATTAGGGCTGCAACGATTAGTCGACTAATCGAAGACTAATCGACTATTAAAATAATCGGTGGCTATTTTAGTAGTCGACTAATTGGTTTGAATCATTTTTCATAGAAAAGTACTATAAAAGTACCCCAAAAGCTTCTTACGTTCAAATATCGGCAGCTTTACACACTGTCCCATGATGGTGAACTAAAACCCTTTGGCGTGAGTATGAAACAAGACATTAGATGACATAATTTGGAGATTTGGGAGAGACAGAATGACATTAGTCGACTAATCAAAGAAATAATCGACAGATTAGTCGACAGTGGAAATAATCGTTAGTTGCAGCCCTAGTGTTGATGTGTGTGTTCATGTGTGTGTAGAATAGAATAGAATAGAATAGAATAGAACAGAATAGAAAGCCTTTATTGTCATTGCACAGTAACAAGAGGATGCTACATATACAACGAAATTGCGGGGGCTACTTCAAGGTGCAGACAAGAAATACAGATAAGTTGTGTTTGCATAACAGTAATGCAACAGGATTGTTGCATAAGTAGTGTGCAATGTAAAGTAAGTAACGTTAGCATAAATACTAAGTGACAAGAGAGGATTTTATCCATATGCATAGTTGTGTGGATTTACAGTGGAGGCAACAGGAGCGGCGCGACTATTTTTGTCGCGCTATGCTCCCCTACGCAACCCTCCAGCAGATAAAAACTACATGAAATAGTGTGCTAAAGAGCACAATGTGTTTTTAAATGAATAAGGGTCAGTGACAAATAAGGGTTGGCAACATGAACAATTCAGAAGTATCTTCAAAAATAGTTTTCAAAGCATGCATCAGATTTGTTAAAATGTACATTCTGTATTTTTCTTGGTTTTATGTCATTTGAAATGACATTTGCACCATTTTTTATGAAAAGTAAGACTGAATGCTCCTGAAAATGTCAAATGGTGTAACCACGAAAGAATGATAAATATTAAATATTTTATCCACCTATAGTAGATTTAAGTGTACTTATAAAAAAAAAAACTTTATTTCAAAAGCATTAAATTGAAATAAGATATTTTTGGAGTATTTCTATATTTAAATTTTAATGCATTTTGGCAATACTGAGCAGGACATTTCCTGAAAACACCCCTTTTTTTCTAAATAACGCGTGACAAATTATGTAAAATTTGTTAAAAAACACAGTGTTGCACTGTTGCAAAAGTGGATGACAGTTCAGGTTCATTCTCTCCTGTTGTGTGGTAAGTGTGGTCCATTCGCAAACTTTATAACTAAAAAAACTTTTCACTACTCTCTATCGACGAACTACTAACACTCTCTGCTGTTTCCTCCTCCTTCTTCCTTCCTTCCGCTGTCTTTGTTGGTTCATTTATACACGCGAAACGCGTTCTCTGGCTGGCTGGATTGTCCACTCGGTCTGCCGTACATACATGGCGACCTCTCTAAAGCAAGGCCCTTGCTATATATATTTAAATATAATGTGTGTGTGTGTGTGTGTGTGTATATATATATATATATATATATATATATATATAGCATAATTATAAGGTTACGAAAACCAGACGAATTTTATTTTATAGCGATTATACACTTGTATAAACATATTAATGTAGAATGTTCAGATTCAGATTCAGATTGACAATAAACCATGCCAAATATTACACACTGGCCCTTTAATGTTGAGTAACATTTCTACTTTAAATGAATTATTGGATTTTTAGGTATTTTAAAGCTACTGTACAAGATCAAAATGAGTTTTTTTTTAAATTACATCTTTAATTAGCATCATAAACTACTGATATCTAACAAATTACTATCATAAACTGCTGGTATTTGACATAATTGCCTATAACAGAAAGGCTCTTAATAGGAGTCAAATGGTGTAACCGGTTACACCATTTGACATTTCATTTTAAAATCGAATTTGACAGGCATTACCATGGACACCTGTGTAAGCACATGGCCTTAGTCTCAATATTTCAAACATAATTTTTAAAGTAAATATTCATTTTAATGATTTTTATGAATTATTAATGTTTTTCTAGGGTCATACCATTTGACATGTAAACTTACCAAATCTGACCAGAGTCTAAAAACGTCAATTTATTAATAATTTTAAGAGATTCTAACCTCGTCATGCAGCAGTTGTGAACATCAGAGGTCCTTCTCTGTAATACCATTTCCTGTCGCATGGCCTTCTTTACAATATTAACAAAACAGCCTCTTAAATGGTGGTTACACCACTTGGCACTTAATGTAGTTTACTTGACTTTCAGGATTCCCCAAATTAAATTTCATATTTAGAACAATTGTATTACATTACCTTTATTGAATATAAAAAAGTAATAACTTAAAGATCATGGCATACTAGTTGATATGGTGTTTTATTGAGAATTTTAGTGTTTTTAAGCAAGTTTAATAATTTGGTGCAAGTTTTTATGGTTACACCATTTAGACATTTTTGCCATTATCCTCTAATATATTCTCATCGTCGTCGTCGTCCTCCGCTTATCCGGGTCCGGGTCGCGGGGGCAGCAGCCTCAGCAAGGAAGCCCAGACAGTCCTCTCCCCAGCCACTTCCATCAGCTCTTCCGCGGGAACCCCGAGGCATTCCCAGGCCAGCCGGGTGATGTAGTCCCTCCAGCATGTCCTGGGGCGGCCCCGAGGTCTCCTCCCGGTTGGACATGCCCGAAACACCTCCCAAGGGAGGCGTCGGGAAGGCATCCTTACCAGATGCCCGAACCACCTCAACTGGCTCCTCTCGATGTGGAGGAGCAGCGGCTCTACTCCGAGTCCCTCCCGAATGTCTGAGCTCCTCACCCTATCCCTAAGGCTGAGCCCAGCCACCCTGCGGAGAAAACTCATTTCAGCCGCTTGTATTCGCGATCTCATTCTTTCGGTCACTACCCAGAGCTCGTGACCATAGGTGAGGGTTGGAACGAAGATCGACCGGTAAATCGAGAGCTTCGCTTTCTGGCTAAGCTCCCTTTTCACCACAACGGACCGGTTAAGCGCCTGCATCACTGCTGACGCTGCCCCAATCCGCCTGTCAATCTCCCGCTCCATCCTACCTTCACTCGTGAACAAGATCCCGAGATACTTAAACTCCTCCACCTGAGGAAGGATCTCCCCCCTGACCTGGAGTGGGCAATCCACCCTTTTCCGGCTGAGGACCATGGCCTCGGACTTGGAGGTGCTGATTCTCATCCCAGCCGCTTCACACTCGGCTGCGAACCGTCCCAGTGAGAGCTGGAGGTCACTGTTCGATGGAGCTAGGAGGACCACGTCATCCGCAAAAAGCAGGGACGAGATTCTCCCATCACCGAACCTGACACCCTCCACCACTCGGCTGCGCCTAGAAATTCTGTCCATGAAAGTTATGAACAGAACCGGTGACAAAGGGCAGCCCTGGCGGAGTCCAACCCTCACCGGGAACAGGTCCGACTTACTGCCAGCCACGCGAACCAGACTCATGCTCCTTCGGTACAGGGACTGGATGGCCCTTAGCAAGGGGCCACCCACCCCATACTCCCGGAGCACCCCCCACAGGATGCCCCTGGGGACACGGTCGTAAGCCTTCTCCAAATCCACAAAACACATGTGGACCGGTTGGGCGAACTCCCATGCTCCCTCCAGCACCCTGGCGAGGGTAAAGAGCTGGTCCACGGTTCCGCGTCCGGGACGAAAACTACATTGCTCCTCCTCGATCCGAGGTTCAACTATCGACCGGACCCTCTTCTCCAGCACCCTGGAGTAGACCTTACCGGGTAGGCTGAGGAGTGTGATCCCCCTGTAGTTGGAACACACCCTCTGGTCCCCTTTCTTGAAAATGGGTACCACCACCCCGGTCTGCCACTCCAGAGGCACTGCCCCCGATGTCCACGCAATGCTGCAGGGGCGTGTCAGCCAAGACAGCCCTACAACATCCAGAGCCTTGAGATATCCGGGACGAATCTCATCCACCCCCGGGGCTCTGCCGCTTCGGAGTTGTTTCACCACCTCGGCGACTTCTGCCCCAG